>NW_026890277.1:0-22500 GCF_963514075.1 Conger conger | reverse complement strand
CACATTGTTTGGCTCATTTCAGTCGCTTGTTTATTTATTTTTCCCGCCGAGGTCCGCCAACTTGTTGTGATTGGTCACCTGGCTCCTTGAGGAATTGTGCCTCCATGCACCTTAGGTTACTGCAGTCCCCCCTCAGAACTCCCGATTGGGCAGCTTTTGACTCTTAGCACTGGCCTGTTGCTCTTGACACATCCCGATTGGCCGCTTTAACTCCTTTGCACATCTCGATTGGCTGCTTTAACTCATTGGTGCATCCTGATTGGCCGCTTTAACTCCTTTGCACATCTCGATTGGCTGCTTTAACTCCTTGGTGCGTCCTGATTGGCCGCCTTAACTCCTTGGTGCGTCCTGATTGGCTGGTTGAACTCCTTGGTGCGTCCTGATTGGCCGCTTTAACTCCTTTGCACATCTCGATTGCCCGCTTTAACTCCTTGGTGCGTCCTGATTGGCCGCCTTAACTCCTTGGTGCGTCCTGATTGGCTGGTTTAACTCCTTGGTGCGTCCTGATTGGCCGCTTTAACTCCTTTGCACATCTCGATTGCCCGCTTTAACTCCTTGGTGCGTCCTGATTGGCTGCTTTAACTCCTTGGTGCGTCCTGATTGGCCGCTTTAACTCCTTGGTGCCTCCTGATTGGCTGTTCCCCCGCAGGCCCAGCAGGAGACCCAGAGAGCGGCCCTGCGGTACGAGAGGGCCGTGTCCATGC
The DNA here is from genome assembly GCF_963514075.1 of Conger conger. Classification (NCBI taxonomy): domain Eukaryota; kingdom Metazoa; phylum Chordata; class Actinopteri; order Anguilliformes; family Congridae; genus Conger; species Conger conger. The sequence goes on along the minus strand of NW_026890277.1, from coordinate 21,796 downwards.
ACAGCGCCGCCCGTGAGATGGTGTACGTGGCCGAGCAGGGCCTCATGGCCGACTGCAACACCATGGACCCCACCTGGCAGGAGATGCTGAACCACTCCACCTGCAAGGTGAGAGAGAGAGGGGGAGAGGGGGAGAGGGGGAGAGGGGGAGGGAGGGAGGGGGAGGGAGAGAGAGGGGGAGAGAGAGGGGGAGAGATATTTTATTTGTACATACATAGTTGACAAAGGCGGGGATGCGGGCGTGCTGATCCTCGGCGTCGCAGACTGGTTCTGGGGACGTGGAACGTCACCTCTCTGGTGGGGAAGGAACCGGAGCTAGTGCGGGAGGCGGAACGGTACCAACTATGTGGGTGTGTGTGTGTGTGTGTGTGTGTGTGTGTGTGTGTGTGGTGTGGGCGTGGTGTGTGTGTGTGTGTGTGTGGTGTGGGCGTGGTGTGTGTGTGTGTGTGTGTGTGTGTGTGTGTGTGTGTGTGTGTGTGCGTGTGTGTGTGCGTGTGTGTGGTGTGTGTGTGTATGGTGTGTGTGTGGTGTGCGTGCGTGTGTGCGCGTGCGTCTCCGTGGCGGCAGGTGAACGAGGCGGAAGAGGAGCGTGTGCGCAGCGTGGAGGAGCACCAGCGCGTGACCCAGCAGTGCCAGCAGGCTGAGGCGCGGGTCCAGAGCCTGCAGAACTCCCTGCGCCGGGTCATTCTCAGATCCAAGCCCTACTTCGAGCTCAAGGCCCAGTTCAACCACATCCTGGAGGTAACCCCAATCAGAAAAAACACAATGATCATGCTAATGGCAACAATCAATTATTAGTCATAGTCATCGCTCAATAATAATAATAACCATAAGAAGTATACCTGTATTGATGTCAGGAATTTGGGTGGCCGTGTCTTCGAATCCGTACTGGTTCCTTGCATTTTCTCCCCATGTCTGTGTGGGTTTCCTCCAGGTACTCTAGTTTCCGATGGCCAATTATTATTATTGCTAATTATAAGCATAATAATAATAATAATAATAGCAATAAGAAATGATAAGAATAAGAATTATAATAGTAATAACAACAATATGTTTATGAAACTCTGACCTGAAGCTGGGCTCTAAGACATAAAACAAATGTAAAAACCAACAAAACAAACAATCTTTTCTGCGCTGTACTGTCCCAGTTTCTGCACCGTAGCAGAGGTGTTGAGTGTGTCAGTGAAGCTGTTGAGCTGTGAAAAGTGAAGACTCCAGTGCTGGTTCTGTCCTTTTTCTGTCGCACCTGTCAGCATTACGGCACAAATCCACCCGCTGCAGAACGGCAGCTAATACTGCAACACGTTTACCCCAAACATGATCACGTAACGAGTCTTCAGGTGTCTTCATTCAGGGGTCACGCTTTACCATAAGGTTACATGTATGGCCATTAATTCATTTAGTTACTAACATTAAAGGTTCAATAAGAGCATGCCACAACAACCACCCTCAAACCACCACACTGTTCATCCCTCCCCCTTCTCTGTGAACGCGCGGATGTTGAATGAGCATTAAATAATCTTATCTGTTCACATGAATTCATGATGTACACATACATGAACAAAGCTAAAGAGATTAACTTCCCAGTAGGTAGTTAAGAATGACAAGAGTTAATGCCAGTTCATGTAACCTTATTGCCTTATTGTAAAGTGTTAGAGATGTGAGTGTGATTGTCTGTAAAGTGTGTGTGATGTGAGTGTGATTGTCTGTAAAGTGTGAGGGATGTGAGTGTGATTGTCTGTAAAGTGTGTGTGATGGTGTTTGCTGTTCTGCAGGAGCACAAGTCGCGGGTCTTGATGCTGGAGGACCGGGTGTCCAAGGTGAAGACGCACTACTCCGTCGCCCTGCGCAACCTGGAGCAAATCAGTGAGCAGATCCACGCCCAGAGGGGGCGGGGCCAGGGGGCGGGGGCGGGGCAGTGGGCCCAGGCCCGGGCCAGCGGTGGGCGGAGCTCCCCGGTGGGGGCGGAGTCGTCGGACTCGGGGGTGGGCGGGCGGTGGGGGTCGGGGGCGGGGTCGGGGGCGGGGTCAGACACGGCTTCCCTCGTCAGTCTGCAGACCATCGCCTCCGACCTGCAGAAGTGTGACTCCATTGGTCACCTGGGTGACTTCAGCGACAGCGTCAGCCTATCGGGGGAGGAGAAGGCGGGGCCAAGCCGGGCGGGGCCGGGCGGAGCCGGACAGGAGAGGGGTGAGGGCGTGCCGGCTGATGAGGCTCAGCAGAATTTCCTAAAACAGCACTACAGGAGCGCTAGTCTGTGATGGGCAGCACGGGGGGGGGGTGGGGGGGGGGTTGAGGATTGACAGGAACACTGACCCCCCCACCCCCGGAAGACAGGAACACTGAGACACTTCTGTAAGAGAGGCACTGACATTCATACTGACACAACTTCCTGTGCCCCACTTCCTGTGGGACCCTGAACTTCGCTGTTGGAAATGTGGAAATGGAGAGGCTGCTGAGCGAACACTACTCCGTTGGAGACTCATTGGGGTTGGGAAATGTAGTCCCCCCCCCCCCCCCTCCTTACCATTGTAGTTCAGATGCTGCTGGACTGAAGCACAGAAAGCAAGATGGAGGTCGGTCACGGGGAGCGGAAGATGTGGTCGACCTCGGTACCTCCGCTGTACGAGATCTCAATGCTGGCACGCCCTCCTCGCTGTGTCGCTGGGTCCTAAATGTGGTACGTGGAGCTGGTGGATGAAGACTGAGATATGGCACCTATTTACACATCCATACAGGAATGAACGAGACCCTTCTGATGCTCTGTGCTTCTGTGTGTGTGTGTGTGTGTGTGTGTGTGTGTGTGTGCATGCATGTGTGCATATATATAAACACAAGGTAAATGTTTTTGTCTTGAACACCCGACTATGTAACACATCTGGGTGGAAAAACTGAATGAATATTTCATGCTCCTGAAGTACCCAGACGAGATTTCTTTCATCCGTTCTGCGAGTACAGCTAATGGACACAGCAGTCCTTTAAAAACGTCCCAGAGATTCACTGAGTGGGCGCTAAAACACTTTCAGTTTGTTAGAAGATGTGTGGCAGGTGCCCAAGAGGGGCTGTGTCTGCAGGTTTAACTCCAGTCCTATAGGGGGCGCTGTGTCTGCAGGTTTAACTCCAGTCCTGGAGGGGGCGCTGTGTCTGCAGGTTTACCTCCAGTCCTGGAGGGGGCGCTGTGTCTGCTGGTTTAACTCTAGTCCTGGAGGGGGCGCTGTGTCTGCAGGTTTAACTCCAGCCCTGGAGGGGGCGCTGTGTCTGCAGGTTTAACTCCAGTCCTGGAGGGGGCGCTGTGTCTGCAGGTTTAACTCCAGTCCTGGAGGGGGCGCTGTGTCTGCAGGTTTAACTCCAGTCCTGGAGGGGGCGCTGTGTCTGCAGGTTTAACTCCAGTCCTGGAGGGGGCGCTGTGTCTGCAGGTTTAACTCCAGTCCTGGAGGGGGCGCTGTGTCTGCAGGTTTAACTCCAGTCCTGGAGGGGGCGCTGTGTCTGCAGGTTTAACTCCAGTCCTGGAGGGGGCGCTGTGTCTGCTGGTTTAACTCCAGTCCTGGAGGGGGCGCTGTGTCTGCAGGTTTACCTCCAGTCCTGGAGGGGGCGCTGTGTCTGCTGGTTTAACTCCAGTCCTGGAGGGGGCGCTGTGTCTGCAGGTTTAACTCCAGTCCTGGAGGGGGTGCTGTGTCTGCTGGTTTAACTCCAGTCCTGGAGGGGGCGCAGTGTCTGCAGGTTTAACTCCAGTCCTGAAGGGGGCGCTGTGTCTGCAGGTTTAACTCCAGTCCTGGAGGGGGCGCTGTGTCTGCTGGTTTAACTCCAGTCCTGGAGGGGGCGCTGTGTCTGCAGGTTTAACTCCAGTCCTGGAGGGGGCGCTGTGTCTGCAGGTTTAACTCCAGTCCTGGAGGGGGCGCTGTGTCTGCAGGTTTAACTCCAGTCCTGGAGGGGGCGCTGTGTCTGCAGGTTTAACTCCAGTCCTGAAGGGGGCGCTGTGTCTGCAGGTTTATGTGACTAATGCACTGATGTATTAAAACACCAGAACTGCAGACACTGACCTCCTTCAAGAATAGAATTTGAGATCCCCAACTCAAATAAGGATAATAATAATAATAATAATAATAATAATAATAGTTAATTAACACCCAATTTTCGGAGATCAGTGTGTAACAATAAGCTAGAGACACCGTATAATTTAAAGTGCTTTAAAGTGCCTTTTTGCCTTTTTCTGTGTGAAATAGAAGAATATTAACAAAATAACGTTACCTTATGACAAATTAGTGTGAAGAAATCATTTTAAAGAGATGGTTTTAAAAGATAAATTATTGATTACGCAAGAGCATCTTTCCAACGCGGCGTGCGGCTCGATATCGGACGCCATTTTGGGCCAGTTTCCCCCGAAGCTTTGTGGAGACTTGCGGGGAATTTGTCAGTTTTGTTTCTGTTTAATGTTCGTCATTTTAAAATCCTCTCTGACTGACTTATACAGGACTTGTTTTTAACTGCTATTGTTTTAAGCACGAGTGGAGATCTTAAGTGTCGATGCTGGTTTCTGTTCGTGTGTGTGTGTGTGTGTGTGTGTGTGTGTGTGTGTGTGTGTGTGTGCACGGCTGCGGGTGTGTGTGTGTGGTGTGGGCCGCATAAAAGATTGGATTCTTGAAAGGCTGAATTAATTCAACACAAGAAAAGCACACTCCACCAAAGATTAATAATGTTTTCCTCACATGTTCGAGCCCTTACTCCTGTTATGAGTTTAATTCACTCCTGTTTAATTAAGAATTTAATTCACATCTAAGTTTTTTTTCGTGGGTGGAGAGAAATGAAAATGGAAAAATGAATGTTTGAAAAATGAGTTTTTTTCTCGGCTGAGTAAAGAATCACAGGAAGGAGACCCAGCTGCTGAAAACCTTGCACACACACACACACATGCTCACACACACACACACACGCAGACACACACACACACACACATGCTCACACACACACACACACACACACACACACACACTCTCACACACACACGCAGACACACACACACACGCTCTCACACACACACACACACACGCTCTCACACACACACACACACACTCTCACACACTCGTACACACACACGCAGACACTCACACACGCAGACACACACACACTCACACTCTCACACTCACACACCCACACGCTCACACACACGCAGACACACACACACACACACACGCTCTCACACACACACACACACACTCTCACACACACACCCAGACACACACACACACACACGCTCACACACACACACAGCCCAACCTTGCCTCTCCAGTGTATGAAATGTTTGCCCTTTGTTGAGGTCGTTCCATTTTATTTTCTCGGTAATAAAAGCAGTGTTTAAAAGCACAAACACAGACTGGGGCCCCAACTCAGGCAATCTGCCTTTCTGTGGGTTCCTGTCTGCGGAGAGAGGGTGGGAGAGTTTGTGAATTTAGAGCACGGAGGATAAGAAAAGAGAAAAGTTAAAATAGAGAAGACACGGTGTGGAGATAAAGAAAGGAGAAGATTGAGTGCGCCAAAGACTGCAAACGTTTGCAGCAGCCAGTTACTGTTACGATTTTAAATCAACATTGCATCTAACTTGCCACCCAACGCCTTTTTAATACAAATGGATGCAACTTGGATGTGGTAGCCCCAGCTAGCTGATTAGCTGCTTACCTGCAATTTATTTGTAAAGGTAAGAAGAAATATTGCACCGATTAAAGTGCATTATAGCAGCCAACTGATGAGTGTCAACTTGTGTTCTCTCTGCGTTGTCCCCATTAGCAGACATTTTTGTTTGCCGCGTTCTGGTTAAAGGTCTTTAATGCACGTCTGGTTCGACTGAGAGACGCGTTGGTCCCACTGAGGGGGAAAGGCGGACACCGGGAATCGTAAATGGTTGGCCTTTATCCGAAGCGCTGTACAATTGATGCTTCTCATTCACCCATTCATACACACACTCACACACCAATGGCGAGTGGCTGCCATGCAAGGCCCCGACCAGCTCGTCAGGAGCATTTGGGGGGGTTAGGTGTCTTGCGCAGGGACACTTCGACACAGCCCGGGTGGGGGATCGAACCGGCAACCCTCCGACTGGCAGACGACTGCTCTTACCGCCTGAGCCAATGAGACGACTGCGCTTACCGCCTGAGCCAATGAGACGACTGCTCTTACCGCCTGAGCCAATGAGACGACTGCTCTTACCGCCTGAGCCAATGAGACGACTGCTCTTACCGCCTGAGCCAATGAGACGACTGCTCTTGCCGCCTGAGCCAATGAGACGACTGCTCTTGCCGCCTGAGCTGCTGAGCGCCCCCGATGTGGAGGCGGTGCTTCCTCTGGTGGGTTTTTGGAGGCGTTTGACCTGGAACCTGTGCGTTCTGTTTCTCTGCTGTGAAAGCAAGTCAGGATGTGAACGCTATGAGGGGAAATCTGGCGGTAGCCTCTCATCCCAGTGCAGGTCCCCCGCCGGGCCCGTTCACACGGACACGAGTCGGAGGAAGACATGCTCAGCAGGTCCACTGACAGGCAACCGATACTATTTAACAATTATTTCATCATTAAATTATTTTGTGGGAATTTGAAAAGTAGTAATGGGGGGAGGGGGATTAATGCACTTATCTGGCAACCTTGGCCGCCCTCAGTCCCTTCCCTTATCCTTTCCTTTTAATACAGACTCTGTAAGAACTGGATGTGTGTTTGTGCTGTTTCAGTGATATAAATGGTAATTTATGCGATACCAACGTTATCAATCGAATAAAATATGAATTATCTCCCGCCTGCCTTCAGCTCCTGCTTATTTCTGTTCCGTTACTTTTGTTTTACATCCTTCTGCTTTGTGTTCTCAGGCTGTGATGGTAAATAAATTAAATGTGCTTTAAATTTGGTCCTTAAACCACTTAGTAGAGTCAGTTTGTACCTTTTATTTTCTTTGTTGTTTCTTTTACTTGGACCATTTTAGAAACAAAATACTTCTGGCAATTCCCACTTGAGCACAAAATCTAAAATGTCTGCCTTCGGCCATTTTGTAAATCTGATGCGCTGTATCGTTTGAACAAGTAAAATAATCAACTATAAAAATGACTATCAACTGGGCAAAAACTGGCTTTCTGTGGACATGGGGTATTGTGATCTTTAAAATAAAAAAAACATGCCTCTGCAGGAAAAAGGTATGATGGGGTAACTATGCATGAAAGTTCTTCCCAACAAAATGCAAGGATTGGTTGACTGGCTAAACTCCGTACTGGTTGGCGAACTGTAGCTCCACCCATTTTGACGTCACAATGCCTCCATCACCTTCGCTTCTCTCTTGGAAAAGTACATTTTACTGGAGAATTTTTTATTTTTTTAATGCTAAATCGATTATGTATTCTCCTACATGCCATGTCAGCCAAACGCTGTTTACAACAGAATATTTGAATATATTCAGCCCAGAAAAATGTTCTTGTCCCCGGTGAAGTTTTCTGAAGGTCTTGCTTTTTTTTTCCCTCTCCAGTCGGCTTTGTGGAGGAAAAAAAACCAGAACATTTTCCAAAGATGTTCCCTGGGGATGGGAGCCGGGATGTTATGTAAATTCGGGTATTTTTAGGGGGAGCTTTCTCTGATACCTGAGCTGCTCTGAGGAGTCTCCCTGTGGCAGTTTCTCCAGAGAAACCCAGAGCCGGCTCGGCCGGAATTTCAACTATTCTCAGGTTAAGAATTCGTTTTCCCACAGATTTGAGTCCGGGCAGAGGTGTCAGGCGAGATAGGAGGAGGCGAGAGGACTCGGCTGAAACAGAAGTGTATCGCATGCGTTAAGCGCCGGACCGGATCCTGTTTTTCACACCGGGGTACAGTGCAAGGCCGGCCGGACGGCGAGGGCGGTAAACGTGCGGAGGGTTAAAGAACGGGAGAGGCAGAGGGAGAGACCGATCTGGCCTGTCTCCAGGCTTAAATTATTCAGCAGAGATATAAATATAGAGGGAAAAGCACTTGGTCGGGTGTTGAGAGGAGGAGGTGGAGATACAGAGAGCGAGATTGGAAAAGGAGAAAAGACAGTGGGGTGGAAGAGGGAAAAGAGGTGGGGATTGATTAATAAGTGGAGGAAGGAGAGAGACTTGCCTTTCAGACACCCTTTGCTGAACACTCACCCACACACACACATACACTCTCACACATATACACACACTCACATACTTTCACACACATACACACACTCTCACACACACATACACACACACTCACACATATACACACACTCTCACACATATACACACACTCACATACTTTCACACACATACACACACACTCACACATATACACACATACACACACTCACACACTCTCACACATACACACACACACACATATACACACACACACACACACACATACACTCACACATATACACACATACACACACACACACACATACACTCACACATATACACACATACACACACGCAGACTGGGGTGCCTAAGACTGTATTCCATCCTCCCCTATTCCTATAAATTACTTTGCTGTGACGCCAACACAGCTCGACGATGAAACACAGCGCCATTATGAAACACAGCGCCGTGATGATGAAACACAGCATGATTATGAAACACAGCTCCATGATGATGAAACACAGCACCATTATGAAACACAGCGCCATTATGAAACACAGCGCCATTATGATGAAACACAGCATGATTATGAAACAGCATGATTATGAAACACAGCTCCATGATGATGAAACACAGCTCCATGATGATGAAACACAGCTCCATGATGATGAAACACAGCTCCATGATGATGAAACACAGCATGATGATGAAACACAGCATGATGATGAAACACAGCTCCATGATGATGAAACACAGCTCCATGATGATGAAACACAGCTCCATGATGATGAAACACAGCTCCATGATGATGAAACACAGCATGATGATGAAACACAGCATGATGATGAAACACAGCTCCATGATGATGAAACACAGCATGATGATGAAACACAGCTCCATGATGATGAAACACAGCTCCATGATGATGAAACACAGCTCCATGATGATGAAACACAGCATGATGATGAAACACAGCATGATGATGAAACACAGCTCCATGATGATGAAACACAGCATGATGATGAAACACAGCGCCATGATGAAACACAGCGCCATGATGAAAGCTGGAAACACAGCATGATGATGAAACAGCGCCATTATGAAAGCTGGAAACACACGGATAATAAAGACGCATGTTTTCCATGTGTCACTTTATAATAAGAAATAATGACACTTCTTATCTCTCTGTGTGCTGCTGCTCGTTAGTATGTTTTTTCACAGGTAGACGTTTGTTTTTGATTCGGCTTTTCTCTCCCTCAGTTTCCTATTGACAGATACCTCAACGACAGGCCATTTGGAACCTGCAGCCGCACAGAGATCCATATCTCTTCTGTGTGAGACCAATAACTCTTCTGTGTGAGACCCATATCTCTTCTGTGTGACCCATATCTCTTCTGTGTGAGACCCATATCTCTTCTGTGTGAGATCCATCTCTTCTGTGTGAGACCAATATCTCTTCTGTGTGAGACCAATATCTCTTCTGTGTGACCCATATCTCTTCTGTGTGAGATCCATCTCTTCTGTGTGAGACCAATATCTCTTCTGTGGGACCCATATCTCTTCTTTGTGAGACCCATATCTCTTCTGTGTGAGACCCATATCTCTTCTGTGTGATGATGATGAGAGAGATAACATGGAAGGCAGTGACTTTCTCCAGTTGAACAGTTTACCCAGAAGCTTGTTTTTTTTATTCTTCATCCACATTTTTCTCTATATGTGGAATGGCACCCATTGCTGCCACTCGTGCCATCAACTGTAGTGGGTGAGACATAAATGGTGTCATTCCGTGATTATTTCTTAATGTAAATATGTCAATGTGTTTGGAATCTAGGTGGCACGGATGGTGCAGTGGGTAGCACTGCCGCCTCACAGCAAGGAGGTCCTGGGTTCGAATCCCCATCGGCCGGGGCCTCTCTGTGCGGAGTTTGCATGTTCTCCCTGTGTTTGCGTGGGTTTCCTCCGGGTACTGCAGTTTCCTCACACAGTCCAAAGACATGCAGGTTAGGCTGATTGGAGAGTCTAAATGGACTGGTGACCTGTCCAGGGTGTATTCCTGCCTTTCGCCCAATGTATGCTGGGATAGGCTCCAGCCCCACTGCGACCATGTTCAGGATAAGCGGGTTAAGAGAATGAATGAATGAATGAATGAATGGATGAATGAATGAATGAATGAATGAATGAATGAATGAATGAATGAATGAATGAATGAAGTTTTAGTTATTAATGATGTCTCTATATGCTGTTTTCCACTTGTGGCCTCGCCAGGTATTCAAATGTGTTGAAGCACACGCAAGGCCTGCATGGCGAATGCCAGAGCAAGCAAGCACCGAAATTTCAAAAAGCGTCTTTAGAGTTAGTTTTGATTCAACACACACTCACTGAGCACTTTTTTATGAACACTCTACTAATACTGGGTAGGGCCTCCCTTTGCTCTCAAAACTGCCTCATTGCTTCGCGGCATGGATTCCGCAAGATGTCGAAAACATTCCTTTGAGATTCTGTTCCATGTCGACATGATCGCATCACACAATTTCTGCAGATTTGTCTGCAGCACATTCACTTTGGCTTCACTGATGACTTTGTGACGTGGTGCATTATCATGCTGGAAGTAGCCATTAGAAGATGGGTACATTGTGGCCATGAAGGGATGCACTTGGTCTGCAATAATACTCAAATAGGCTGTGGCATTCAAGCAATGATTGATTGATATTAAAAGTATTCCAAGAAAACATTCCTCACACCATTACACCACCGCCACCAGCCTGGACTGTTGACAGAAGGCAGGTTGGGTCCATGGATTAATGCTCTTGGCACCAAATTCTGGCCCTACCATCTGTATGCCTCAGCAGAAATCCAGATTCATCAGACCAGGCTATGTTTTTCCAGTCTTCAACTGTCCAGTTTTGGTGAATTCATTGATATTAGGGTTGTGGTTCACTGTGTTGTTCTCTTCATTTTTTAGCTTTACCATTGTTGTTCAAGAAAGAGGACAAAGTTATACATCCCAAGAAAACAGAAAAGTCTGTTCAATTACTGTTGCAATACAATAAATACAGATCTAAATACAGATCTTATCAGACATTCCGTATTAGCCCATTAACCAGGAGAAGCCCATTCGCAATTAAAATGTAGCCTATCCACACTGGCAATATAAATACGTTTTATTTTTTCCGTCTTCCTATTTCGACATTTAAATGTTTCTTGTAAAGCAAATCGTGTGTTCACGATATATCCAAACGTCCAATTAGGCTGTACATCTTACAATTAGGCTCTAACGCTGATATATGGCGGTTTACTGGCTCTGTTATTTATCGTCCCAGCGCAGCGGGAGATTCGCTGTGTTTATCTGTGCGTGTCGGCTGTCTCCTTAGCAGCTCGTGTGAGCTGTAATTTCCCCCATTATCCGGGGTGTGTTTACATAACGTGTACAGTACGGACAGGGCGGCCAGCGGGGGAGGTACGGAGAGTTAACGTGACTTCCTGCGCCGACGTGACGCGGTGAGTGAGTGAGGGACTCTGGCCGGAGCGGAAAGGAGGAGGAAAGCGAAAGAGGGCGGCGTATCCGAGTCTCGTCGTCCGGCTGCGCTTTGCGTTTCCCCCTCTTTCCCTCCCACCAAATCAGAATTGCCACCTGACAAAAAAAAAAACGCTTCATTCAATTATTTTAATTTTCAAAACAGGGTGGTTCAACCAGCCTTTCGACCGGTAGAGCTATGGTTTAAGCACAGCGCCGGTATTCACAACAGCACACGGATGCGCTTGGAAACATAGGGACATTTGCTTAAAAAAAAAAAAACATTTTCGACGAGTCGCACGATATCCGACGGAAATATGGCATTCTAAGCGGGTGTCTTGTATTTGTAAGTATAATCTAGTGCACACGTTCACATCGTATTTTCTGTAGAATATCTTAGACAAAACTTCACTCCATGTTAATGTATTTGATAGTAGGCTGCATTTATTTTATTGTCTATCGCATGTTTGTGAGTCTTCCTTTGGAATTACAGCGATGGTCTAAGCACGGCTGTACCGGATGTACATAGAACCCGCACAGATAGGCTAGCTTAACGTTAAAACAATGTCAATATTTTTGAAACGTGTGCGGAATGTGGGCTATGTGTTTCCTAACGACACATGCGTTGTGATATCTTCAGTATTGGTGTGTTTATGGTTGGTGGGTGCAAGTTGTAGGCTACTGAAACATGTTAACAGCCAAATTTGAGTGTAAGATTGCGTCTGAATGGTCACCATAGCCCATTGGCCCGTTTTATACAACCCGTTAGATAATTTTCTTTGTACACTTCTCATACTGTGTGATATTTATGTATGTAGGGTAGACGTTTGATTGCACGTTCTTCAATTTACGTCTCTCTCTCTCTCTCTCTCTCTCTCTCTCTCTCTCTCTCTCTCTCTCTCTCTCTCTCTCTCTCTTACACACACACTCCCACACTCTCTCACTCACTCTTTCACTCACACACACACACACACACACACACACACCCACAAATGCCAGTTGGATTTAACTACCCGGCTACTGGCCGTACAAGATGACATCTCCACGCAGGGCACCAGCCGAACAGTGCTGTAAGTAGAATTGCTTCTGTCATTGTGTGGCTTGTTTGATATATTATATGATTATATTTGTTTGTATCAACACTGCCATTCAGTTGCACACGACTTTGCGTTTCATACCGTTCACCCTCAAGTGTCAGGTCGTCCTGAGTGACGCTGTCCATGGTGCTGGAACGACTCCATTCTCCCTATACCAGTTACAGCGAGGCGGTTCATTGCAGCGGAAAACAGGGGGGGGGGGGGGGGGGGGGGGGGGAGAGAGCCGAGCAGACAACTCGGCAGTGGAAATTGGGGTCGAGAGAGCAGGCCAGCCAGTCGTAGTGCTTCTAGTGATTGTGTACCTTTCATGTGTAAGCGCTTGTTTTTACGCCCCTCCGGCCGCGCCTCCGGCCGGGAATGGCGGAGTTAATTGGCGTGTCTTTGAAGACGCGGAGCTGGGCGATCGTAAAGAGGAGCAGTCCTCCGGGGATCGTGAATTCAGTTAACGAACTCTCGTAATGATGGCGCAGACTGAATAATCCGCCTGTACCGTGATACAAAGTGGCAAAAAAAAAGAAAAAGAAAAACAGTATTTCAGGTTTTAATTACAAGACAGGTTAATGTAGTAAATACGCACTTACTGCCTGGACACTACAGTACGCAGTATATAGTGTCCAGTTTTGGATGGTTTGTATGTGTTGTTCTGTGAGAGAAATGTGTATCGTGAAAGACAGGCATTGCCAGACAGGCAGGTGATGTGTTTAATGAAGAAGCTCTTGGCTGATGTTGGGAATTAGCACAACATGCAGGAATCTGCTCAGCAAGCTGTCCAGTGGGAGCTGGCACCTGCTCCACACTGCTCCCTGACCTCACCCCCCGCGGTGGGCATGCATACTGATTCTCTCTCTTTCTCTCTCTCTCTCTGTCCCTGTCTCTCTCTCTGTCTCCCTCCCTCTCTCTCTCTCTCTCTCTCTCTCTCTCTCTCTCTCTCTCTCTCTCTCTCTCTCTCTCTCCCTCTGTCCCTGTCTCTCTCTCTCTCTGTCTCTCTCTCCCTCTCTCTCTCTCTCTCTCTCTCTCTCTCTCTCTCTCTCTCCCTCTGTCCCTGTCTCTCTCTCTCTCTCTCTCTGTCTCTCTCTCTCCCTCTCTCTCTCTCTCTCTCTCTCTCTCTCTCTCTCTCTCCCTCTGTCCCTGTCTCTCTCCCTCTGTCCCTGTCTCTCTCTCTCTCTCTCTCTCTCTCTCTCCCTGTCTCCCTCTGTCTCTCTCTCTCTCTCTCTCCCTCTTTCTCATCCCTCTGTCCCTCTCTCTTCCTCCCTGTCACTCTCTCTCTGTGTATCTCACTCTCAATTCAATTCAATTCAATTCAATGGTGCTTTATTGGCGTGACAGAACAGGCATTTGTATTGCCATATTTCATTTCTGCTGTTTGTCCCTCTCCAAATATCATTTGCATTTTTTCTATGGGGGGGTAATTGGAGAAGTTTGGAATTTTCTATTCAAATTTTTAAAAATTCATTTGTCTGAGGTTTTTATATTTGTCACAATGAAGGAGAAAGTGCATCTCTGTCTGGACCTCACCTGTCATGCACTGACCACATGTTCAGTCCTCCTTGGGTTTCCATGATGTTCTATGTCTCCCCCTCTCTATAGCTGGACTGTGGCCACTGAGCCTGGTCTTGGTCAGGATCTGACTCTGCTTTGTATCTCTGACAGTGAAGAGATACTCTGCCAATTCATATTCTCTGCTTTGGGTCCGATAGCATTCTAATTTGTGTTGAGATTTTGTTTCAGTGTCCCAATATTCCAAATAGGTGTGTTTGATTTGTTTCATGATTTGGTTTTCTCTAATTTGAGTTTGGTTAGCAGTGCTGGTCTGAAATTGGTGTGCTGATTGGTTAGTTAATTTCAGGACCAGCTGACGGAGGGGACGGATTTTAGGGCTGATTTTAGACCTGAGCTCTTGGGTTTTAAGTGCCTCAAAATGAAGGGAATCATGTGGACTGGAATTAAGATGTAACCAAACTTTTAGGGATCTTTTTGAACTGGTAAAATGAGTGGAAATCGGCCTAATTCTGACCTGCTTGCATTTGTTGGAGTTTTCCTTAGAATTTCTAATATATGTCAAAAGAATTCAGCATGCAGGGTCTCTGTTGGTTGCTTATCCCATTTAGTGTAGTCGAGTTTACTGAGTGGACCCCGTATCTCACACCCGTATAGCGCAATAGGCATGATAACACGATCGAAAGTCTTACACCAAATTTTAATTGGAATTTCGATTCATTGGAATTGCTGTTTAATTGCAAAAAAATGCATTCACTGCTGAATCAAAGCTTCCAGAGTCCTAGATAGTGGTAATATGAAGAATGCTCTCAGGCGGTGTTTCCTAGAGTGACATGGTGTCTGGTTTCCTGACGTCTAGCTTTCTTTTGGAAGATGACTATTTTTGTTTTTGTTAAATTAGCTGGCAGGGCCCAGTTCTGGCAGTGTTGCTCCAGCAGATCCAGATGTTGCTGTAGCCCTTGTTCAGTGGGTGACAGCAGTACCAGGTCGTCTGCACAGAGCAGACATTCCACTTCCTTGTTGTTTAGGGTGAGGCCCGGAGCAGCAGATTGTTCCAGTAACACCGCTAACTCATTTATACAAATACTGAACAAAGTGGGACTCAAACTGCAGCCCTGTCTCACCCCACACCTTTGAGTGAAGTATTCTCTTCTCTCTCTCTGTCCCTCTCTCTTCCCCCTCTTTCTCTGTCTTTGCTGTCTTTCGCCCTTCCACTCTCGTCCTCCGATCCTCTTTGTCTCGCACTCTTTATTTCTCCCTTTCTTTAAATTCTTTTAAAATCTTTTAATCTTTAATCCTCACCTTTTCCTGCTCTCTCAAACCATTCTCTCTCCTTCCCCTCGCTCCACTTTTCCGTCTCCTCTCCCTGCCTCTCTCCTCCAATAGTGCCCCCTCTGTTTCTTTCTCATCTCTTCTTTCTCTCCCTGCTCCCGTTTCATCTCTCTCTCTCTCTCAGCTTCAGAAAGCAGTTTTAGTTTGTTTGCTTTATTGGCACAGAGATGAAAGTGCCATTGCTGGGGTAATTAAGAACGGAGCTGGTTACATAAAGGCTCAGCGCTGGAGCCGAGGTACAGGGCCGTAATGATGCTGATATGAAGATGGCGGTAATGTCGGCGTTCCCCAGGGCCCAGGCCTCGGTCCGCGGAACAGCTTGTCCCCTCACCGCTACCCGAGAGCAACCCCGGTCACTTTTCAGAGACTGCTGACTCAAGGCAGCTGCTCCAGACAAATGGTTTATCTGACAGTTTAATTTAGTGATTCCTGTATTCGTTTCACACATTCTCCAGTCCAGATTCGCTTTCAGGGCACTTTGGAGTTGGGCCACTGTGTGGAATACAAATCATCAGATGTGTCAATATGCCGTTTTAAATATTTCACTTTCACTGCGGTTGAGTGACCCTGTGAATGTACAATAAGAATGTCTGAGGATTAGAACGGCCTGTTTGGCTCATCTGGGCTGCTCATCGCACCTGCAGTCTGGTGTAGGTGTGTCCAAATCCCGTCTCAAGAGGCCACTGGCTGTCTGCTGCTTTCTCCTTTCACCTTAAAGGCGGGACTTTGATATTTCAGGAAGATTTCGTGGTTTTTGATAGAAAGTGGGGTTACGGTGCCTCCGCATGCAATTATGAAGCCTGAAGAGGAAAAAAAAATCAGAGAGAAGTAGAATACTTGTGAAGTAAAAAGAAAAATAAGCTCGCAGTTGCTGCTACTGCAAGCTGACATTCTGACTGTGATGGGGCCGGACTATGGGAGACCTGCGAGTGCCAGGGCATCACAGCTTCAGGGCCGTGGCTATCAGTGCAGGGAGAAAGATGTTCGCTGTCAACCACTGCCCGTCTGCAGAAGAGATGTCCTCCAGTGGCTGGCCCGCCCCGACAGAGCGTGGCGGCCCTGTTTTAGCCGAGAACGCACAGCTGATTCCCCCTGTGCCCTCATCTGTGGACTCTATTAGCGTTGAAAGCACTCTGTCAGAGTCGGTTTTATACTGAACATGTCACTCTGTGGCCTTCGGCTCTGGCTGGCTTCAACCGAGCTTTCTTTCTTCTTTTGAGAGCATTTTCCCCACTGTCTGTCTTCTGTGTAATCGGTGATTACCCGGTTGTTATGTTATCAGTGATTACGCTGTTGTTGTGTTATCAGTAATTGCCCTGTTGTTGTGTTCTCAGTAATTACGCTGTTGTTGTGTTATCAGTAATTGCGCTGTTGTTGTGTTATCTGTGATTACCCTGTTGTTGTGTTATCAGTAATTACGCTGTTGTTGTGTTATCAGTGATTGCCCTGTTGTTGTGTTATCAGTCAGTAATTACGCTGTTGTTGTGTTATCAGTGATTGCCCTGTTGTTGTGTTATCAGTAATTACGCTGTTGTTGTGTTATCTGTGATTACCCTGTTGTTGTGTTATCAGTCAGTAATTGTGCTGTTGTTGTGTTATATGTGATTACCCTGTTGTTGTGTTATCAGTCAGAAATTGTGCTGTTGTTGTGTTATTTGTGATTACGCTGTTGTTGTGTTATCAGTAATTACGCTGTTGTTGTGTTATCAGTAATTACGCTGTTGTTGTGTTATCAGTGATTACCTTGTTGTTGTGTTATCAGTGATTGCCCTGTTGTTGTGTTATCTGTGATTACCCTGTTGTTGTGTAATCAGTAATTACGCTGTTGTTGTGTTATCAGTAATTACGCTGTTGTTGTGTTATCAGTAATTGCCCTGTTGTTGTGTTATCAGTGATTGCCCTGTTGTTGATGTTGGGACCGGCAGCTGAAAAGCGTTTAAAATAAGTCTCACACTGCACAGACCACACATCTCCTCCGTATCAGCACCGTCGACTGCAGAATGCTGTCAGTTATTTATCGCCCTTCGCTGATATGGTTCATTTAACTGCAGAAACAGCACTTCAGGGCTGTCGGTTAGTGTATCTGTTCTCTCTGCTGTGACCAGGCCTTTGCATGGAAAAATCATTACGTTGTTCCTTTCTCTCTCTCTCCCTATCCCCTCTCTCTCTCCCTCTCTCTATTACATTCACTATCACTCTCTCTCTCTATCTATTCCCCCATTCTCTCTCCCACTCTCCACTTTTTTCTCTCTGTCTCCTTCCCTCTATCTCTCATTCTTTTTATCCCTCCACCCCCTCTTCTCTCTCATCCCCTTTTCCTCCTGTCCTCTCCTTCTCTCTCTCCCTCTTTCTCTTGTTTTCCTCTTTCCATCTCCATCGCCTTCCATCAGTCCATTTCTTTCTTCCTCTCCCGTGATGATGCAGAAGGGCCTCTCAGATTTTACAATACGGTTTACAGTAAGGTTACTTTACAATAAGGTTTACAGTAAGGTTACTTTACAATAAGGTTTACAGTAAGGTTACTTTACAGTACGGTTTACAATAAGGTTACTTTACAATACGGTTTACAGTAAGGTTACTTTACAATATGGTTTACAGTAAGGTTACTTTACAGTACGGTTTACAATAAGGTTACTTTACAATACGGTTTACAGTAAGGTTACTTTACAATAAGGTTTACAGTAAGGTTACTTTACAGTACGGTTTACAATAAGGTTACTTTACAATACGGTTTACAGTAAGGTTACTTTACAATACGGTTTACAATAAGGTTACTTTACAATAAGGTTTACAGTAAGGTTACTTTACAATACGGTTTACAATAGGGTTACTTTACAAAAAGGTTTACAGCAAGGTTACTTTACAATACGGTTTACAATAAGGTTACTTTACAATAAGTCCAGTTTGCGGTTTCAGTTTTGCAGTGTGACAGGTAAGATTGTTTTGTTTGTTTTCATTACCATGTTTTATTCTGAGCAAACCTGCTGGGCTACTCAATAACAAACTGCTGGGAGTTCTTGTCAGAGGTAGTTTTTTTAATTTAGTTCATTTATTTGGTGCGGATGGCACTGCTGACAGAAATTCAGCGTTAAGGCAGGTGTCACACGTAGCACTTGCTCATTAGTTAAGCCTGTCTCCACATCAGCGTTTTGCTGAATATGTGTGATATGACACTAAATAAATGATGTTGTGCAAGATGATTTTGCTTTTGCAGTTTTCTTTGAGGATGTTTGGTTTGGAGTTTTGTGCCATTTTGTATGTTTTGCTGAATGGACTGAACCTGTACTTCCCTACAGTGCTCTACACCGGGCGGGGAGAGTTCTGAGCTCATTGTACAGGGCATATTTAGAGACTGTTCTTTTAATGAATTCACTGGCATTCAGCTGCACGGATGAATCTTTAAATTAGGTGCAAAACTAGAAATGTTCAAAAGCTTTATCGCAAAGAGGAAACTCTCGTCTATAAATTATATGTACGCTAAAAAATAAAGAAAAGTTGTAGCCATTGTACTGTATATAATAGAAATGAAACTGTACTACTTAGTATTACTAAACTTACTTAGTACTATTTAGTGGTGTCCAGTATCTGTTGTTTTGGGGAGAGGGGGATAATTGTTTGGGTCCTTTGAATAGTGGGCTGCCGGTGCCCTGTTCTGACAGTACTTGTTCTGTTGTTGTCAGAGGCAGGATTGACAGCAGCAACCTGTGCCAGTGCTGCGAGCTGTTCCATGTCATTTGCTTAAACGAGGGGATTTAGTTTTACATTCAGGGGCAGCTAAGGGCTTTCAGCAGCACAGCTGAATTGTTAATTAAAATAATGAACTGTGGTCAGCTGCTAGACACCATGCGTCTACCCCGTGGAGAGCGTTTGCCACTTTGAACTGAACTGTTTAGTCGTATTGTGTTTTACACGCTCTATAAATGTGCATGCATCAGCGATGGAGGTCATTTAGGACTCTGAAATGATGATGTACTTAAAAGTGATACTCAGAACACAACAGTTTTAAGAATGTATTGATGTTGCAGATTGTACACACACTCTTGTCAATGTCTGTGACTCTGTTTCTCAGTGTTTGACTCTGTTTCTCAGTGTGTGACTCTGTTTCTCAGTGTGTGACTCTGTTTCTCAGTGTGTGACTCTGTTTCTCAGTGTGTGACTCTGTCTCTCAGTGTGTGTGACTCTGTTTCTCAGTGTGTGACTCTGTCTCTCAGTGTGTGACTCTGTCTCTCAGTGTGTGACTCTGTCTCTCAGTGTGTGACTCTGTCTCTCAGTGTGTGACTCTGTCTCTCAGTGTGTGACTCTGTTTCTCAGTGTGTGTGACTCTGTCTCTCAGTGTGTGACTCTGTCTCTCAGTGTGTGACTCTGTTTCTCAGTGTGTGACTCTGTTTCTCAGTGTGTGACTCTGTTTCTCAGTGTGTGACTCTGTCTCTCAGTGTGTGACTCTGTCTCTCAGTGTGTGACTCTGTCTCTCAGTGTGTGACTCTGTCTCTCAGTGTGTGTGACTCTGTTTCTCAGTGTGTGACTCTGTCTCTCAGTGTGTGAGACTCTGTCTCTCAGTGTGTGACTCTGTCTCTCAGTGTGTGTGACTCTGTCTCTCAGTGTGTGACTCTGTTTCTCAGTGTGTGACTCCGTCTCTCAGTGTGTGACTCTGTCTCTCAGTGTGTGACTCTGTTTCTCAGTGTGAGACTCTGTCTCTCAGTGTGTGACTCTGTTTCTCAGTGTGAGACTCTGTTTCTCAGTGTGTGTGACTCTGTCTCTCAGTGTGTGAGACTCTGTCTCTCAGTGTGTGACTCTGTCTCTCAGTGTGTGAGACTCTGTCTCTCAGTGTGTGACTCTGTCTCTCAGTGTGTGACTCTGTCTCTCAGTGTGAGACTCTGTTTCTCAGTGTGAGACTCTGTCTCTCAGTGTGTGACTCTGTTTCTCAGTGTGTGACTCTGTTTCTCAGTGTGTGACTCTGTTTCTCAGTGTGAGACTCTGTCTCTCAGTGTGTGACTCTGTTTCTCAGTGTGTGACTCTGTTTCTCAGTGTGTGACTCTGTCTCTCAGTGTGTGACTCTGTCTCTCAGTGTGTATGACTCTGTCTCTCAGTGTGAGACTCTGTTTCTCAGTGTGAGACTCTGTTTCTCAGTGTGAGACTCTGTCTCTCAGTGTGTGACTCTGTTTCTCAGTGTGAGACTCTGTCTCTCAGTGTGTGACTCTGTTTCTCAGTGTGTGACTCTGTTTCTCAGTGTGTGACTCTGTTTCTCAGTGTGTGACTCTGTCTCTCAGTGTGTGACGCTGTTTCTCAGTGTGTGACTCTGTTTCTCAGTGTGTGAGACTCTGTCTCTCAGTGTGTGTGACTCTGTTTCTCAGTGTGTGACTCTGTTTCTCAGTGTGTGACTCTGTTTCTCAGTGTGTGACTCTGTTTCTCAGTGTGAGACTCTGTCTCTCAGTGTGTGACTCTGTTTCTCAGTGTGTGACTCTGTTTCTCAGTGTGTGACTCTGTCTCTCAGTGTGTGACTCTGTCTCTCAGTGTGTATGACTCTGTCTCTCAGTGTGAGACTCTGTTTCTCAGTGTGTGACTCTGTTTCTCAGTGTGTGACTCTGTTTCTCAGTGTGTGACTCTGTTTCTCAGTGTGAGACTCTGTCTCTCAGTGTGTGACTCTGTTTCTCAGTGTGTGACTCTGTTTCTCAGTGTGTGACTCTGTCTCTCAGTGTGTGACTCTGTCTCTCAGTGTGTATGACTCTGTCTCTCAGTGTGAGACTCTGTTTCTCAGTGTGAGACTCTGTCTCTCAGTGTGTGACTCTGTTTCTCAGTGTGAGACTCTGTCTCTCAGTGTGTGACTCTGTTTCTCAGTGTGTGACTCTGTTTCTCAGTGTGTGACTCTGTTTCTCAGTGTGTGACTCTGTCTCTCAGTGTGTGACGCTGTTTCTCAGTGTGTGACTCTGTTTCTCAGTGTGTGAGACTCTGTCTCTCAGTGTGTGTGACTCTGTCTCTCAGTGTGTGACTCTGTCTCTCAGTGTGTGACTCTGTCTCTCAGTGTGTGACTCTGTTTCTCAGTGTGTGACTCTGTCTCTCAGTGTGTGACTCTGTCTCTCAGTGTGTGACTCTGTTTCTCAGTGTGTGACTCTGTTTCTCAGTGTGTGACTCTGTTTCTCAGTGTGTGACTCTGTTTCTCAGTGTGTGACTCTGTTTCTCAGTGTGTGACTCTGTCTCTCAGTGTGTGACGCTGTTTCTCAGTGTGTGACTCTGTTTCTCAGTGTGTGTGACTCTGTCTCTCAGTGTGTGACTCT
>NW_026890275.1:7500-21159 GCF_963514075.1 Conger conger | reverse complement strand
CCCCTCCCCCCCGCCCGCCATCCGCCATTTTGGATCCGGCACGAGGCCGATAATCATCTCCCGTTCGCCGTTGTGGCCCCAGGGCCGGAGAGTGAATGATGCTCCCCCCGACAGGAAATGAGTGCGGGGGTCCCTGAGGTGCAGCAGTGCATGCTGGGATGTCCACAGTTTAGTTTAGTTTAGTTTTCCTGGAATCAGAAGATCTGAGAATGGGTTTGAGATTAAACAGAGTGCAAGATGAAAACATCCCCCCCCCACCACACACACACAATTTTCCAGGGAAGCTTTTGATGCGAGTCACTACATCCTGTGTAATGGAGGACTTTAGAGATTAAACTAACAGTTAAATCACACTGGAATTAATTCCCTGAAATGCTAAAATCGAATTGTATGAATAATAATAGAAACTTTGAAGACTCATTTTTCACTTCTGAAATCTGTGGTTCACATGACTTGAGTGACAGTGCACCCATTCTGGGGTTCTGTGCTCCTCTGCAATTAAAAGCACTCTGGTGCATCTGATTGGGGTTAAATGGGAGAATCCCATTGGCTCAGGATCCAGAGGTTGTCCCGGATGATTCTACGGACGTCTGCAGAGGCCTGCAGGACTTGCAGGTGTTTACGCCCTGTCATTCTCTCCAGCACGGGAGACACACAACGTTTACACGGGGCAAAACACATGGAGGTTTGTGTTCTTCCTGTGGGAGAGGGAAGGTTGTGGGGGGGGGGGGGGGTGGTTTAGGATGTTGAAGTTGTTTTAAAGATGTTAACCCTGACCCCCTGACCCCCCCTGGCACCAACAAATAAAGAAATTAGGCATTGCTAGAACCACACCTAAATGTTACGACTAATGTAATAATTATAATAATCTGTAGGCCGCCTGCATGCGATATTTGCAGCTCAAAGTGCGCAACGGAAAACAACAGCTACAACATGGTATTACTGTGAGTACGATGTAACAATTAAAAACACAGTAAGATAAAGTCATGCTTAAAAAGCAAACAGAAGGAATTAGAAGGAGGAGTGATTGAGGAGGGCTGGGACGACGTTGGGGGGGGGGGGGGTGTGTCTGCCCTCTGGGGCAGGTGGGGGGCAGGTAGGGGGGCAGTTTGGGCCCCGGGCTGCCCACACTGTGCTCCAGACAATGAGCCTCAGGGCCATTGTGTGTGCAGAGTACCACAGATGTGATCTGAACAATGCCCCTGTAAATAAGAGGAAGTGTCTTATAAATAACTCTGTGGGCCTGACTGAGGAATTCCTACAGTGACCAGGGGCACGGGGACCTGAGTGTGTATGTCTACGTGTATTTGTGTGTGTGTGTGTGTGTGTGTGTGTGTGCACGTGCATGTGTATGTGTGTGTTTGTATGTGTGTGTGCGCACGTGTGTATAGGGTTGTGTGTGTGTGTATGGTTGTGTGTGTGTGTGTGTGTGTGTGCACGTGCATGTGTGTGTTTTTATGTGTGTGTGCGCGCACGTGTGTATGGTTATGTGTGTCCATGCACGTGTATGTGTATGTTTGTGTGCATTTGTGTGTGCACATGCCTGCACGTGTGTTTATACGCGCATGTGCATTTGTGTGTGTGTGTGTTTGTGTGTGTTCATGTGTGTGTATGCCTGCATGTGTGTCTATGCATATGTGCACCTGTGTGTGTGTGTGTGCATTCCTGCACGTGTGTTCATATGTGCACGTGTGTTTGTGTGTGTGTGTGTGTTCATGTGTGTGTATGCCTGCATGTGTGTCTATGCATATGTGCACCTGTGTGTGTGTGTGTGTGTGTGCATTCCTGCTCGTGTGTTCATATGTGCACGTGTGTTTGTGTGTGTGTATTTGTGTGCATGTGTGCACAACAGGGTCCATTATGGTCCTCGGGTGAAAGGCTTGATTGTCACAGATATTTCCTGTTTCTTTCATTGATCGTGGACCCTGCTGGGTCTGTTGTCATATTGGCTTTTCCTGGTCAGTTGCTGCTAGCTCCTAATGTGCACAGAATTCTGCTCAGATTCATTTTCAAGATTATTCGCAGCAGTTGAAAAACAGCCGGTTTTTTTTTTCAAGCTGACTGCCACCATCCCAGCAGCTTCACTGTTATTTAATCCTTTCATATTTATTTTGCCATCAGTGGCATGACCCATAAGGAAAGCCTGTAAACATTACCGCAAGGGACATTTCGTTTTAAAAACGGGAAAACTCCCTATCCTAAATAAGTATTTAGGCATTTAAATTGTCAATGAAAAAAAAATGATTGGCAGCTTTTTGTAGGGTAAGAACACTGGCATTCTAGTCAGGGCTTGTAATGTCTACTTGAGGGGTTTTGGCTAGACCCATTCAGTTGAAAGAACAGGTAATCATTTTTTTAAATGGAAACGTCAGCGAGCTGATTGGCGATGAGCGAGACGGTTGAGAAGTCCGTAAAAGCCGTCAGACTTTAGCTAAGCGACGGTGACAACCGCAAACAGACCCTCCAGGCGAAATATTCTTTCTCCCTGCAAAGCCGCGATCTTTTCTTTTTTCTTCGAAGATAAAAATGACTTCCCGGGGGGTGTAGCCGTGTTAGCAGCAAACTTGTTTTTCAACGCGGAGCACTTGAGTCGTATTTGTATACACGGGCAGTAGAGGAAGCGCGCCTCCACGTGAGAGAGATAACATTGAGACGGTGGCTTAGCAACACTGCCCCCCCCCCTCCCCACCACACAGCGAGACTGAATAGCGACATGGAGTAAGAGTTTGAGCCTCAATGCGGGGCTTGTACTGCTGTCTAAAGGCTTATCTGAAGTTATGTCAAATGCCTATTTAACTGAAGTCTGATGCACTTAGCGGTAGCACGGTACAGACAGGAGTGACTGAGTTTATCGCTCTTTGAACGCGCGTCTGTTTGGCTTTGTGGAAAAGGAGCACTTGTTCTGCTGCACAGAGATAATGTATTCTTCGGGAGAGAGTCCCTTTATGAGAGTCTGAGCCGAGGGAGAGAGTGAGAGCCATACATTTACATTTGCTGCTCTGTAAGAGAAGGTTCCTCGGTGCTGTGGGTCTTTTACTGACTTATTTTATTAAAATGATGTTGCATTCGGTCGTATTGAATTGACAATTGTACAATTTCCCCGACAGAAATTGCCACAGTTTGAAACTGGTGGCCTTTTAAAACACAAACTTTTATTTTTATTTTTTAAAACTTTTTTTTGGAAATGAAATTTTTATTTTGGTTTGACACAGCCTCCCCCTAAATAAAGGTGTCTGAAAGTGTTTTCATCTGTGAAGTGCTGCTGGACTTTATGTGTAAGTGTGGCAGCTCAGCCCAGCTGAAACTCTGTCAGAATCCAGGTCTGTGGATCCTATCCTGAGAGATGGCCCAGGAAACAGGGCTAAAAATATAGCGTCTCTTTTTTTTTTAGGCCACCTCTGAGCGTTGGTATCCAACAGAGACCGGCCGTTGCCAGGGTGAGGGAGGCAGAAGTAGGCCAGGACCTGAGCTGGCTGTGTCTCTCTAATAACGTTCAACCCAAAACAAACAAACAAACAAACAAACAAAATGTAGGAAATGACAATGGCGTGTAACCAATCAGTGGCCAGGATCCGCCGTCGGTTCCCAGAGCTGATTCGTCCTCAGCCCCCCCCCCCAGCGTCGCTTCCTGATTGGCCCCTCGCCCTACCGCTGAAAATAGCCCTTTGTGCCGTAAGCACGCTCCACACCGGCTGAAAATTCCCCGGCTTAACGAGCCTTAATTGCTGCCGCAGCCTCCACCGCGGATAAAAACACAGTAATCGGGCACATCACCCCGGCCCTCGTCGTCCAGTTTCGTCCGGCTACGCTAAGAGCTGGGGAATTTCCTCCGCTGCTGGCGTGTGCTTGTGCCTGGGTCTCGTTTCAGGAAGTAAGAGGCTGACGCGGAAAATGGCTCCTGCTGGATAATTGAATAATTACTGTTGCTTAGAAACGCCTTCTGGGAAGCTCTGTTACCGCCGTGGCGGACACCGCCAATCGACAACTCTCGCATGACTGGAGAAGAAGATGGGCGCATTGACTCGGGGAAATTTACCCGATTGACGTAATCTGGTCTGTTATTGTCCTTAGGGGAAAAGCTAATCGAGAACTTGGGTCGTATTGGCCAAGAGATATGAAAACTTATCCAATTTGTCGTTGCGTTTTTGGTGAGGGCGAAGCTTAATTGACTCAGTGGAAGAAGATGAAGCTGATTGATACAATCAGCTCACAGCCCTGGGTAATGGGCTAATAGAGCTAGAGAACTGATTCGGAAACTCTGATGTTGTGTTTTCGGCGAAGGTTGTAGGTCAGGGTGCACGTCTGCATTGTGACATCGGCATTCCTACATTATTCTGACCCAGAATGCTGTTCCCAATAAGGAGCCATTCCTAATTTCTCTCCTTCCTAGATTTTATTTTTATGGTAAAGCTCGTCCTAGTTCTTCGGCTCCATAATGGTGCCGCGGGGACTGAGGTGGTCTGAAATCGCCGGGTGTTGTCATTGAAGTTGGAGCTGCCCTATATTTGCGACACAGTTCAGCTTCTCATGCTCGTTAAAACTTAAATAAACAGCCAGGAACTGTGGAAAGCAATCGGTCGGAACGGGGGAGCTAGATTCCGGAAACCATCTCGCCCAAAGCGACTGTTGTCAAGGAGAACCTGCAGGGAAAGAGGGGTACCCCTGTACTGTGACATCATTAAGAACCTTCAGATCAGAACCGTTCTTTTTAGGGTCATGTGACTGTGTATGTGTTGTGGAATCATCCAATGCCACTCTCCAGCCACAGTTCAGTCTCCTAAACTCTGGATTGCTTAAATGTTTTGAACACCAACCTTAAGTGTCCTTCAGAGAGGTATTAGAGAGAGAGAGATGGAGACAGAGGCGTGCTCCTGTGTCTCAATAATGCATCTCTGCACTCACTTTAGATCTATGACCTTCACTGCAAGTTCACACACCGAAATGGACGTTCTGTCTCCGAGATAATGCACGGAGCCCTGTATTTATCGTCTGGCTGCAGGGAATGTCACGTTCCAGCCGTGGACTGAGGTACTCTCCTGGGCAAGGACTCTGCACAAATACCTCGGAGGCTTGGAGATCCTCTGCAAGGTCCTCCTGTTCTTCACTCTGTGGTGCCATCAAAAGTGTCTTCTCATGCCTCGTGATCGCTGGGTCGTGTCAACTCAGCAAAGTGCCCGGTCTAAGAAGAAAATTAGGAAGCCCCCTCCCCTTCCGTTCAATCCCTCCCTCCCCCCCAGGTGCCTGGCAACAGAGGTTAACTCTGGGGTGTGGGCGGAGCCTGTAGACTGAACCTCCCCAGGGCTGGCAGCCAATGGCGATTGACGGAATGAGTCCTGATTGGTCGTGTCACACTCAGTTTAGGGGCATGCGGTGACATGATCCCGTTGAATTATCATCAGGTCTCGTTAGGTTTTATTTGCCAAACGAGCTTCCACCCAGCTTCTGACTCAGGGTGTAGGATTTGGCTCCTGATCCACATGGACTGTAGAGAGATAATTTGCGAGACGGAGGGTGTGAAGGATCGTTTAAAGGGAAGTTTTTTGTGCTCTGCAACCCGATTTAATCTTGTTTCTTTGGGCCGCCTTCCAGGTGCATGTGGCCAACAAGCCTGTACAGTGTTTTATCCCAGTATTATTTTAGCAGTTTATCTTATTAATCTCATGACATAAAATGACAGATCCAGTCTTTCACTGCGTGCGTGACGTTCAGATCCAGATCAATGGAGTCGCACGTGATTTACCCTGAGAAGTGACATCTGTTTTTCTCCGGAAGGAATGCGGAGAGGCCGACTTTGAGAAACGGGAGAAAGTTTTTTACGAGGAGCACGGTTCGTTGACCCCGTCTAGGCTCATCGTTACGCCCGCGGCCTGGTCTTCGTCAAGCCCGTTCTTGAACTTTCCGCAGCGTTTCGCTTCCACCATGGGATCAGACAAGCAAAGGGGAGTGCAAACGGACTGTTTTTGGGGGATTCGGTGCCAAATTTTGGTCTTAATTATTTAATCGGCCTGATCGTTAATTTGATCCGACGTCTTTGATGAATTATTAGCTGCAGCTGGGGACCGGACATGTGGTCTTGGAGAAAACATTTATTATCCAGATGCAAGAATTATCCAGCATTTTCCGCGTACAGCTGTTTAGAGAGCTAAGCCAGATATATTGGCTTCATTTTGTTCATGGATTGTTTAACTGACATTGTAGTTATTTAACTGTTATTTAACTGATGCTTTTATCCAAAGGGACTCATAGTTGATTAGATTAGATTAGCAGGGGCCAATTCACACCTGGAACAATGTGGGGTTAAGGCCTGGCTCATGGTCCCAGCATCAGTTTTGCCATTTGACGAGTAATAGATATCTGTGGATAGGAGGGCAAAAAAGGGCAAAAACCAGACTTCAACCCCCAAATAGCAAGTGCATGAGGTTAAAAACTCCCCAGTGGGGAGAAACATCTACAAAAGGTGGTGATAAAAAACACCCCTTGATGGGAAGAAATCTCTGGAGGAACCCAGCTACAGAGAGGGTGTCCATCCTTTACCTGACCCAATCAGGACTGTCCATCCTCCACCTGACCCAATCAGGAGTGTCCATCCTCCACCTGACCCAATCAAGACTGCCCATCCTCCACCTGATCCAATCAGGGCTGTCCATCCTCCATCTGACCCAATCAGGACTGTCCATCCTCCACCTGACCCAATCAGGACTGTCCATCCTCCACCTGACCCAATCAGGACTGTCCATCCTCCACCTGACCCAATCAGAACTGTCCATCCTCCACCTGACCCAATCAGGACTGTCCATCCTCCACCTGACACAATCAGGACTGTCCATCCTCCACCTGACCCAATCAGGACTGTCCATCCTCCACCTGACCCAATCAGGACTGTCCATCCTCCACCTGACCCAATCAGGAGTGCATGAATGTGTGTGCAGGTATAGCCTGCTTGCCGGTGACTTCGTGGCAGACAGGGCTGAAATGTGGATTTGATTTCTAACGGCTCTTTCTTGAACATTCCACACACAAAAAAAACAATCAGCTGTTAAAATATCTCCAGGCTCATGAAAGGAATTCGCGAAACATTTTTTTCGATGCGTGCACAGGAAGTGAGCCCTGAATTGATCAGAAGCGGCGGATCATCAGTTCCGCATCGCTCCCGGGGCATCCGAACGCCGGATCGGAACGGGAAAGTCGGCTTCGGAAAAGCTTTCCCGCTGTTTTTCCTGCAGGGGGGATCGTGTTGCACACATCTGCACCGCATTAAGGGGGCATGTAAAAGTCTAAACGGGGGACTCAAGCAGAGGGTTTGAGGGTCTCTGAGATAACCGCTCATTAACCAGGCATGTGCCCTGCGTTTTTTTGGGGGAGGTTTTTGGTCTCCCAGCCAAGGGAGTGTGGTCACTGTGCTTAAAATATCCGATAACGCGGTTTACTCCTTACCCTGAGTCTATCACTCCAGCTCCAACTCACCAGCTACAGGCGGTTCAGGAAAACTGAGCGTGGAAGGTGTGCTATAAACCCATAGAGCCCTGACCTGACCTGTCTCTCCCCCAAACATTAATTTTCCTGTGTGGCATTTGCACATTCTCCATGTTACATAACATTACAGTTATCGAAACTGACATACAAACCAACTTACAGTTGATTAGACCAAGCAGGCGACAATACCCCCAGGAGTAATGTGGGGTTAAGGGCCTTGCTCAAGGGCCCAGCAGCTGCACTGATCTTATCGTGGCTACACCAGGGCTTGAAGCACCAACCTTCCGGGTCTCATGTGTGTTTCCTGGTTTCTTCCATGGCCCATACACATGCAGGTTGGGGGAAGGGGGGTATAGTATTCACTAGGCATTGCTGCATGGGTGCTCAGTCAACCTACCCTGTATAAATGGTTTACCCTGTTGCTTACTCTACCATTACAGTGGTTATGAGTGGTGTTCAGACCCTGAGACTTCCAGGCCTGGCCAGGTGGCAGCTGTTCAGCTGGTGCCCTCTAATACAGCAGCCAAGATGAATAACACACATGTGATATCTCCTGAACACTTAGCCTTGCCAGTTAGCCTGCATACCCATCGATCACACTGTGACTTGTTACTTGTTAGTAGGGCACACATTAACATTCCGTTACTGTAACATTCTGTTACAGGGGCGGCCTGTAGCGTAGTGGTTAAGGTACATGACTGGGACCCGCAAGGTCTGGTGGTTCGATCCCCGCTGTTGCCACAATCCGCACTGCTGTTGGGCCCTTGAGCAAGGCCCTTAACCCATGCTTTGCGCCAGGGGGAGGATTGTTGCCTGCTTAGTCTAATCAACTGTATGTCGCTCTGGATAAGGGCATCTACCAAATGGCATTAATGTAATGTAATGTTACTGCTCTAGGGATGACAGAAAATGCACAACAGAAAAGAAAACAGAAGTGAAGCCAGACAAGTGGAGTTTGGAAGATTAGACGACAGGTTATTAACGTGTCATTTATTAGTGCATGTCAGAATAATACACAGTCTAATGACCGTTTTTGTAAAAATAAGCCTCAGATCTGGAATTTTACATAATATCACGCCATCTCTCGAGCTACAAACGCACATGATTTTGTTGTTTTGGAAGCAGTCTCTCCAACGCAGTTCCCACCGTTCCGTCCTGTTTGTTTAATGCCGAAATATTTTCTGAAATAATGTCTGATGGCTAAAAACATGGGACTTTCGTCCCGCACGGAAGGCGTGCCCCCACCCTCTCAGTCTGTCCTTCCCCCCGGAGACCTCTCTGACCAGAATCTCCAGCGTTCCCGGGCGAGGGGAGCTCTTTTCGGCATTGTAAATAATATCCGTGTTTGTTTTGGAGGACACTCAAAGGCCCTTTTGTTGAGCGTGCCCATTGTGGGGCTCCCGGAAGATTCTGGAAGCGAGAAGCCGGGGCTCTGTACTGTACATGGGAACCTTTCCATCTCAAATTAATCTGAGAGAAATATGCTCGATAGGTCAAAGGTCACGTATTTCACTACCCGCTCCCCCCCCCCCAAACCAGCCACCCACCTTTTTTTAAATAACCCCGAAGCCTTTTTGGTGCTGCACTTTCACCTTTGGTTTGTCTGTGAAACGCTCTGTAATCGAACCTGCAAACCGCTTGTGAGAGAGAGGGGGAGAGAGAGAGAGAGAGAGAGAGAGGGAGGGAGGGGGAGAGAGAGAGAGAAGAGCCATTAGAAAAGGGCAGAGCCAGCCTCCCTCTTTTTCAGTCTCTCGTTCTCTAGCCCAAAAATACTGGTGCATTTATTTGAGCGCCGAACACATGGTTCCACTTACACACGCTGCACTTATGTCCGCTGGGGGAGAGGCGTGTTCTAATCCACGGGGCTCTATAAGAGAAACGCTGGAAAACTCGGCCCTGTCGCCGACCCGTCCCGCGTGGGGGGGGGGGGGGGGGGGGGGGATATTTACGAACCGCGCATCGCGCGCACGATGGGCCCCCCGTTTCCTCCCGCCGTGTTTGCGTAGCTGCTAATGTGTGTGCCAGTCGCAGAGTTAATGGTGGTAAACAGCGCTTCACACAAAGGAGAGAGGGGATTTCTGCTAGTGTTCCGGGCCACCAAGAGAGGGGGGGGGGGGTTCACACCTCTATCTGACCAGCTGGAGGGTCACTTCACTGAGGTCACTGTCAGACCAAACACAACCCCCCCACCCCAAACACACTCACACACACCATAGTCATTTCACACCCTGAAGAATCCCAGACATTCAGTCGCTGTGTGCATTCGCACCTGTTGCTGTTGACCTTGGTTTATTACTATTATTATTATTATGTTTCTTAAATGTACGTAGCCCAGTACATATGGGCCATGTAGCATGATGAACGGGTTTGTTATCCTTCATCTGCTACACGCATGTGCACACACACGGCAACATACACACATGTACACACACACGGCAACATATACACATGTACACACATGCCAACATACACATGTACACTCACACAGCAACATACACACATGTACACTCACACAGCAACATAAACACATGTACACACACGTGGCCCCCACCATCCCTCCTCAACCGAGACTCAAACCACAGTGGTGATGTTCCCTTAAGCAAGACTACCACGCTAAACCTGAATTCCTTCTTGCAAGATGCAGCTGAACTAATATGATAACGGGTCTCGTGGAAGTCCTCAAAATCACTCTGCACAGGAACACCTGATACAATAACCGCAATTGTAATAATAATAATAATAATAATAATCATGGATGGATGGGTGTGTGTGGCCCACGTATCAGGGTCTAATAAGAGGCAGAAGGGACTTGGTCTTCTCTTGGCCCTGGTTTTATGTTACTGTAAGGAGATGTTCCATTACAGATCATCGAAGGTCAAAGTCTAATCCTTCTTTTCCGTCTCTTTCTCCATTGGTGCATTGAGGTGCCGTTATTGTTATAGTGCGTGTTATTGTGCCTGTTATTCGGCCACAGTCGTGTTGTAATGTGCTGTAATGTGACCGAGTTTCTGGGGCACAGTTCATGACTCACAAATGAGGTGTAAACACAGAGCAGAATCAGTCGAGGTGATTGCCCTGACTCAAAGAAAGGGCCGGGTGATGTCATCATGTTCCCGTTTCCTCCTTATATCCAAACATCCGGGATACAGGAAGTGAGGAATTTCCCCTCGAAGTCATGTGACCTGCCGCGTCCCGTGCCTGGGTAACGTCGTATTTGGGCAGGGTGCGAGGTCCGGAGTGTGAGTCAGTGTCCATCCGACGTGGTGTCATTGTGACTTGGGTGAATTTGGGACAAACGCGTGCCGTTTGGGTCATCTGCAGGTGGAGACCGTTTGGGCTCGTTCTCTCCCCGCCCCCCCCTCTGTTTCTCGACTACAGTTAGGCTTCCAAAACTCCTCCATCTATCTCCGGCTTTCAGCTTTCATTATCCAAGGTTCGGGTCCCTTGAGTGACACATTACATTTATATTTAGGTTTAGCTGATGCTCTCTTCCGGAGAAACTTTCACAAGTAGGTTGTGTCAGCGAGCAGAATTTTCCGTCTCACATTCTGTAAATTTCTGTGAGGGTTGAGGTTCGCTTTAGATGCCATGAAGCTGTACCTCTACACTGTTTTACTCCTTTCCCACGGTAGAGCTGGAACCAGACTGCCTCAGTATACCCCTTTCCCTCTGTAAAATCTCAGAAATAAAGGTATGAAAACTTTAAACTTAAATCGGTACATCGGAATCGGGGGCGGGAACTCGAGCACAGAAAATTATTTGAAATCAAAACTATTATGTATTTGACCCAGGTCTGGTTAACACACTGCGCTCGACACAGAATCAAACCTTCACATTAGAAAAGGCATTAAATGCAACTCTGCAGGGGCAGTCTTGTTAACCCCCTTTGAAACGTCTACTCTGTATTTTCTGGAAATCAAAACTGTTGAGTTTTTTTTGTGCGTGTTTATCAAAGTTTATGTGAACCTCCCGTTGGCCAATTAATCTCTTGCCAGCTGTGGAAGTGATATCCCCTCCTGAGGACAATGGGGTATCACTTCATCTGTGTAATCGTCACCCCCCTCCCCATGCAGAGTCCTGGTCCCCAGGCCTGCACAATGGTGTGAACACAGCCCCACAGAGGGTACTGTACCTCCTGCTCTGGGACTGGCCTGGACGCCCCTGGCCAAAGTCACAACCAGACACCTAAACCTGGGCCCGGTTCAAGTGCAGAACAATGCCCGGGTCCCGTTGACTTGACCCAGTTCTGCCAGCGCGACAAAAACCACACCAAACCGTGGGGCTGGAGTCGGCTGAGACCCAAATTCATGCTCTCATGTTTCCTAAAACGAAACAAACGAGAAAACAAAATGAAAAAAGAAAAGAAATAAATGACAAGTTGCCTGTTCTGTGACACCGATATGGAATACTGAATTCCAGGAAGAGGTTGTCAGGGACTGCTGCCGGAGAGGAGAATGAGGGGATTTCCAGTCATCCTTCTGTTGCGGTCCGGTCTGCCGCGGCTAATAGGACGGAGAACAATGCCCGTGAAGTGTGCGCTGATTATTCCTGCACAAAGCCGTGGCTTTTGGACAATATTTTCTGAGAGGAACAGGGCCCTCTGTCCCACATGTTTCCTGGACTGACCTGTGGCGTTTAACCCTGTAAGGTGTGAGTGATTAGAGTGTTCCTAACTGAACATTCTAATGCTGATGTCACAATCACTGCTGGTGACTCGGAGCAACCGGGTTCCGGAACACTGACTTGGAATTTTGAAAAGGCAACATTCCGTTAGAATGATTGTGGAGAGGTGTGGGTCTGGATGGCTTGGTAGGTCAGTGTAGGATGTACTCTTGTGTGTGTGACTGTAAAGGTTTCACTCTGTGATTATAGATGCGAAGAAGGTGGATTTTTTTTACCCCTTTCCAACTGTAGAGCTAGACCAGGCTGCCTCATTATACTGTACTGTGTACTTTCACCCCAACGATTGCTCTCAGTTCTCCAGCTCTCCCGCTGCGAGGTTTGTTTGCCGATGTGTACTCTGCTAAAGGCTTCCTTCTCACGTCAGACGGGCGCTGTTAAAAGTTTTCTTTCTGAAGCATCGATTTGCCATTACTTGCGTGGGAACTCTCGTTCTGAGTTTTTGTTTGACGTGCAATAAAACAGGCCGGACGCTGTCGTAAAAGTTAATTTGTGTTTGATGAGTCGGCGGGCCGTGACTTTTCCCGAGGCCCACCGGACGCTGCAGCGTACGCAGGGACGCCCCCCCCTCTGCCCAGCTTTGTTCTGGAATAATCCGGGCCTGTACCTGACGTGAATCTGACAGGCCTGCTCACGGACCGTGCCACTGAGATATCATCCTGCTGATGGTCTCTACGGACACTGCTGACCCCGCTGGGTTTGCTTTAAGGATGGTGGTACTGTCCTTGTGCTCTCTCTCTTCTTCTAACTCTCTCTGTCTCACTGTCTCCTGCACCTTTTCTCTTTCTCTTGCTCTGCCTCTCTTTTCTCTCTACGTCTCGTCTCGTGACATGAGTTAGAAATCAGATCAGTGAAAATAGATTCGGGCCCCATCAGGGAGGGGTCGAGAGATGGAGGGAGAGGTAGAGAGGGAATTACAGATGGAGATTGATGCTTTGAGTGACTCCCTCCTACCCCCTCCTCCTACGAGATATGGTTTGCGCCACCTGCAACGTCTGTCCCGCTACCAGTTAGCGGAGAGCATCACCACCCCACACCTGGACACACAGCCTCTGGGCCCCCAAACCTGGACACACAGTCTCTGGGCCCCCAAACCTGGATGCACAGTGTCTGGGACCCCAAACCTGGACAC
The DNA here is from genome assembly GCF_963514075.1 of Conger conger. Taxonomy (NCBI): domain Eukaryota; kingdom Metazoa; phylum Chordata; class Actinopteri; order Anguilliformes; family Congridae; genus Conger; species Conger conger. Next base: position 7,874 of record NW_026890275.1, on the reverse strand, counting down.
ACAGCATCTGGGACCCCAAACCTGGACACACAGTCTCTGGGACCCCAAACCTGGACCCACAGGGACAAACAGCTGAGGGAGGCCGCTCATTCTCCAGCGCGTGCTCGCTGAACACGGACGTTCTGCTGCTCTACAATCCCCCCCATCCTGCCAAACCCCCCCCCCGACTCTGAGCGCATGTAGAGGTGTGGAACTTCCCGACCGCCAACCCCGTGAGCGAGAGAGAGAGAGAGAGGGAGAGAGAGAGGGGGGGGAGAGAGAGAGAGAGAGAGAGGGAAAAAAATCCTAGCGCAATCCCTGCAGCAGTGTGTGACAGGAGGAAGGGACAGAGAGATCGAGTCGCGTTCCTGAGATGGAGATAAAGTTCCAGAAGA
>NW_026890274.1:0-1000 GCF_963514075.1 Conger conger | reverse complement strand
ACACCTTTTTCAGTTATTAATCATGATATTTCAGCCAAGTGACTCCCAGAAACAGCCCAGCTATACAGGGGAATTGCAGGGGATCGGCGAATCTCTGGGGATCATGTGACCACATCCATATGAATCTTGAAGGGCAACTGCCCTTGGTTCACTCGTCAGAAGTACACACCACAACGTTAACTGAGAATCTATCACCTGTGGGCAACTGCATAAACAACTCGCATTAAGTGCGTACAAAATGTAGTGCATAGCACTTTTGCCCACACACACACAAACGATGAACAAAGATTGTGAAACAATTATACGACAGCATGAACAACAGACTCCTCGGGTAATGTAGTGCTGCCGACCAATCAGGAGCAGTCATTCCTGCTGGTTTATGCCATCCAATCGGATGTCTTCAGCCCCTTGCTCTGCAATTGGTCAATCAGCAACCAATAAAAAACACAGCCTGGGGTTTGCAATTGCACCTTATTTCACTTATGAAGTCCTGCAAAACTATTTACAAGCGGCAACACAAACATTCAAGAAGAAAAAAAATATATATATCCGTGTAATTATAGTACACTGTACTAAAATATGTGGGCTAGAGAATACTTTCTAGAAACAGTTAAATACCGTAAATTGGGGCAGAAACTTTGTTCTTACAATCCTTTTTCCAGACCTCAAACTTGGTAATGTTCTATAAAAATACCCTGTACATTAGTAAAATAGAATGTAGCATGGTCTTTACAATAACCAGTACAATGCTATGCAGGCATATACAACTGTGTATCATTTGTCGTTCCCAGCCTGACATTAACCAGGTAAAAAAAGCTTAATACGAATATAAATATTAAAGGTACAATAGGTAAGATTTTTGTGTTAAAACATAGTTACAAGACCATTGTAAATCCCTTAGTATCATTGGAAAAGGCTCACGGGCATGTCGACTCACCCTCTGCCTGTGTTTATAGTCCTTAAATATGGGTTTCAAAATATACAGTTGATGACCTGACAC
>NW_026890273.1:0-18118 GCF_963514075.1 Conger conger | reverse complement strand
ACAAAAGCATAAACTCACACACCTCTGTCTCATATAAACACACAGACACAAACACACACACATGAACACACACACACACACACACACACACGCATACACACAAACACACACACCTTGCACACACACACACACACACACACACACAAATAAACACACTCACAAACACACACACACGTACACAGGCAACTCTGTAATTCTGCAGTTGAATCTGTATTATATGATTTACTTGGAACTGTCTAACATAACCTTTATGCTGCTGCACAAAATTAGACTATACATCTAATTCAACTGTTTATCGAGACACTGCTGACACTGGTATAGCCACAACTATATGCATTTGTGTTTATAACTGCAAAATGCGTTAGTAATACTGGTAAATAAAAAGCGGTGTGGATTGGCTGGGTGGATGTGGGTAGCTGTTGTTAGCTGGGGTGGTGGTTGGGGCCCAGGGGAGTTGGGGGGTGTAGGGAGCGGGGCGGGGGCCCTTTTGGGAGGAGGGTGAGGTGTAGCTGTTAATGTGCAAACTGCAAAGTGTGAAAATTAATCAGACATAAATTCACAAAAACATTTTAGATTTTGTTTCTCTATTAACCCCAACATATGATGGCTTGCTGTGTCGCTCTGTCTGTCTCTCCCTCTGCCTGTCTGTCTCACTGTTTGTCTATCTGTCTGTGTCTCTCTCGGTCTCACTGCCTTTCTGTCTGTCTCTCTGTCTGTCTCACTGTCTGTCTGTCTCACTGTCTGGCTGACTGTCTCTCTGTCTGTCTGCAGCTGGTGTCGGCGGACGGCTCACACTCAGATGGAGGCTCTGTGTGTGCAGACAGCCAGGCGGAACTGCCCCCCCCTTTGGAGAGGACCGGGGGCATTGGAGACTCCAGACCCCCCTCCTTCCAGTCAGTACTGCCCTCCTGTGTGTGTGTGTGCATGCGAGTGTGTGTGTATGTGCGAGTGTGTGTGTGTGTGTGTGCGTGCGTGAGTGTGTGCATGAGTGTGCGTGTATATGTGTATGTGTGTGAGTGTGTGCGTGTGTCTGTTTATGCATGTACCTTCACTGTCCCCTTATTTCTGAGCATGTGTGTGCATGTCTCTGGGTGTATGTGTGAGTGCATATATGTGTGTGTGTGTGTGTGTGAGTGTGTTTGCATGTGTCTCTTTATGTATGTATGTATGTACCTCCACTGTCCCCTTATTTCCGAGCGTGTGTACGTGTGTGTGAGTGTGTGTGTGTGTGTGTGTCGGCGTGTGTGTGTATATGTGTGTGAGTGTGTGTGTGTGTGTGTGTCGGCGTGTGTGTGTGTGAGTGTGTCTGTGTGTGTGTCTGTGTCTGTGTGTGTGTGTGTGTTTGTGTCTGTGTGTGTGTGTGTTTGTGTGTGTGTTTGTGTGTGTGTGTGTGTGAGTGTGTGTGTGTGTGTGTGTGTCTGTGTGTGTGTGTGTGTGTGTGTCTGTGTCTGTGTGTGTGTGAGTGTGTGTGTGTGTGTGTGTGTGAGTGTGTGTGTGTGTGTCTGTGTGTGTGTGTGTGTGTGTCTGTGTGTGTGTGAGTGTGTCGTGTGTGTGTGTGTGAGTGTGTGTGTGTGTGTGAGAGAGTGTGTGTGTGTGTGTGTCTGTGTGTGTGAGTGTGTGTGTGTGTCTGTGTGTGTGTGTGTGTCTGTGTGTGTGTGTGTCTGTGTGTGTGTGTGTCTGTGTGTGTGTGAGTGTGTGTGTGTGTGTGTGTGTTTGTGTGTGTGTGTGTGTGAGTGTGTGTGTGTGTGTGTGAGTGTGTGTGTGTGTGTGAGAGAGTGTGTGTGTGTGTCTGTGTGTGTGAGTGTGTGTGTGTGTGTGTCTGTGTGTGTCTGTGTGTGTGTGTGTGTGTGTGCGTGTGTGTCTGTGTGTGTGTGTGTGTGTGTGTGTGTGTGTGAGTGTCTGTGTGTGAGTGTGTGTGTGTGTGTTTGTGTGTGTGTGTGTGTGTGTGTGTGTGTGTGTTTGTGTCTGTTCCTCTCGGCCTCCCTTCGGACCGTGTCTGTCACTGCCTCTTATCTCTCTGTTTGCACCTGTCTGTGTGTGTGTGTGTTTGTCCTCTGGGGTCCTTCCTGTCTACACACACACACTTCCTGCTTTCTCTCCCCTTACGAGTGTTTGCCTGTGAATTCCCCACTCATGGGACACTGAGTGGAAACTGGGGATAAAGTCCCCCTGGTGGTGAAGCCGAGGCACTGCGCCCAGGCTCCACAGTGGGGCAGTGTCACAAAACATTTAAAGGAACAATAGGTCAGTATTTTTGTGTTAAACAACACCTTCCTATCAAGGCTCACTGACATGTTCACTCACTCTCTACTTGTGTTTATAGTCCTTAAATTTGGGTTTCAAAATATACAGTTGACGGACCGACACCCTGTACCAAAACAGTGTACAGCTGTACAATAATTCAAGCTCATTGGTTGAAAATTGGTTCTAATTGCCACAGCCAATGGCGTTTCAACATCAGCGCGTTTACAGAGAAGGGGGAGGGATAAACAGTGTTGTGGTTTGAGGGTGTTTGTTGCCGCAATTCCTCTCGTGACCGTTTAAGTCCGAAATGACCTATTGTACCGTTAAGCATTTTCCCTCTTGGTTTTTGTTACACTTTTCTTTTTCTCTGATCTCTACCTCCCTCCCTCCCTCAGTGCGAATGCTGTGGGCAGCCAGGACAACCTGGACACAGAGACGGAGACGGAGTCGGTGGTTTCGCTGCGGAGGGAGAGAGAGCGGGAGAGAGAGAGGGACAGGGAGAGGGAGAGAGAGAGGCCACGAAGGAAAGACTCACATGAACACGGTGAGATGCTGGTCCTGACTCTGACTGTGTCACACCACACCTGTGTCTCTGACTGTGTCACACCACACTGTGTCTCTGACTGTGTCACACCACACTGTGTCTCTGACTGTGTCACACCACACTGTGTCTCTGACTGTGTCACACCACACTGTGTCTCTGACTGTGTCACACCACACTGTGTCTCTGACTGTGTCACACCACACTGTGTCTCTGACTGTGTCACACCACACCTGTGTCTCTGACTGTCACACCACACTGTGTCTCTGACTGTGTCACACCACACTGTGTCTCTGACTGTGTCACACCACACTGTGTCTCTGACTGTGTCACACCACACTGTGTCTCTGACTGTGTCACACCACACTGTGTCTCTGACTGTGTCACACCACACTGTGTCTCTGACTGTGTCACACCACACCTGACTCTCTGACTGTCACACCACACCCGACTTCCACCCTCTCACCCCATCAGCCACTTCAGTTCAGTGCAATTCAGCATGAAAAAACACTACATTTCATATTTGGCAGAGCATACAAAGTTATGAAAACGTACATTTAACATTGAACAATATATCAAACGTCAAAGGGCGAGAAACAACGAACACTAACGCTACCGTACATTAAAAGAAGAACTGTCCTCCGATGGGGGGGATTGAGAGATGAGAAGTGTCCGGTCTCGCCCTGTGTTTACTCCCCGGCGCCCCCTGCAGGCGGGAGGATGAACGGGCACTCGCGGCCGGAGCGACGGGCGGACCTGGGCGGGTACGACAGCGCCTCCACGGCCATGAGCAGCGAGCTGGAGTCCACCAGCTTCTGCGACTCCGAGGACGAGGACGCCACCAGCCGGTGAGGCCCGCAAACCCACCAATCGCAGCGCTAGCCCCACCCAAACCCACCAATCACAGCGCTAGCCCCACCCCAAACCCACCAATCACAGCGCTAGCCCCACCCAAAACTGACCAATCACAGCACTAGCCCCACCCAAAACTGACCAATCACAGCGCTAGCCCCACCCAAAACTGACCAATCACAGCGCTAGCCCCACCCAAAACTGACCAATCACAGCACTAGCCCCACCCAAAACTCAGCAATCACAGCGCTAGCCCCACCCAAAACTCAGCAATCATAGTGCTAGCCCCAAACCCAAACTGACCAGTCCCAGCACTAGCCCTGACCATAAACCAAGCAATCCCAGCACTAGCCCAATCCTAAACCGACCAATCCCAGTGCTAGCCTTGTCCTGAAATCGACCAATCCCAGCACTAGCCCCAATCCCCCTTCATGGCAACTCGGAAGTTGGCACTTTCCGACTTTGATGTCACAGTGTCAGTGATGTGAGTGATGTCAGGGTGTGAATGATGTGAGTGATGTCGCCGTGAGTGATGTCACAGTGTGAGTGATGTCGCCATGAGTGATGCCACAGTGTGAGTGATGTCACCGTGAGTGATGCCACAGTGTGAGTGATGTCACCGTGAGTGATGCCACAGTGTGAGCGATGTCACCGTGTGAGTGATGTCACTGTGTGAGTGATGCCAGTGTGAGTGATGTCACAATGAGTGATGTCACAGTGTGAGTGATGCCACAGTGTGAGTGATGTCACAGTGAGTGATGTCGTGCCTCTCCCTCAGGTTCAGCAGCTCCACAGAACAGAGCAGCTCCTCCCGCCTGATAAGACGGCATCGCCGGCGGCGACGGAAACCCAAAGCGTCGCGTGTGGAGAGGGTGAGCCCCCCGGCCGCAGAGGAGCGCAGGGCCCCTGTCAGACCTTACCGTCGTATAAATGTGTGTTCCTCACCCCCCCCCTCTCTCTCTCTCTCTCACTCTCTCACGCACGTTCCCCCTCTTCTCTCTCCTCCTCTCCTCCTCTCTCCAGTCGTCCTCGTTCAGCAGCATAACAGACTCCACCATGTCTCTGAACATCATCACTGTCACTTTAAACATGGGTGAGTACGTCCGTCTGTCTGTCTGCCTGTCTGTCTGTACGTCCGTCCGTCTGCCCGTCTGTCTGTCTGTCCGTCCGTCTGTCTGTCTGCCTGTCGGCCTGTCTGTCTGTCTGTCTGTCTGTCTGCCTGTCTGTCCGCCCGTCTGCCCGTCTGTCTGTCTGTCTGTCTGTCTGTCTGTCGGCCTGTCTGGGTCCCCGCACCCTTGATCGAATGTGCCTAAGTTTAGAAAAACAGTTTGAAGGAACATTTAGACAGAGGAACTTTATTTATTTGTGATTGGCACTGTCATGCCCTTTAGGGGCATCACTTAAGAACTTAAATATTTTTACCAAGAGGTCTTCCTGATCACCAGTTAAGGCTTGGCTTTTGGACTAGATTAGCTGGAGCCAATCCTGCATTTCCAGCAGTTGTTTTCACACATTCAGAGATTCAGACATTTATATTTTACTTTGGTGATAGTCTGCAACATTCATGACAAATTATACAATCTCTTTTGAGCCCTGGAATTTGGGAGAATTTGGGAGAATTGCACTTAGTCTTAGGTAAGAGTGAGAACATTCTTCACTGGCCTGTCACTGCCTTCATCTCTCAAATTCGAATTCAAATTCAAATTAGCTTCATTGGCATGAACACACACGGGTGCAGTATTGCCAAGGGATAATTACCACAGAATTAGAATTAACAGCAACAACATCAACTACATAATACACACTGTTAATTGATTTTCCGTACAATAATAATAGTAATAATTATAATAATAATCTCTAGCTTGCCCCTCAATGTGTCTCTCTCACTCCCTTGTTTCTCTACTTCCCTCTCCTCTCTCTCCCTCCCTCCCTCCCCTCTCTCTCCCTCTCCTCTCTCTCCCTCCCTCCCCTCTCTCTCTCTCCCTCTCTTCTCTTTCCCTCCTTCCCCTGTCTCTCTCCCTCCCTCATCCCTCTCTCCCTCTCTCCCTCCCTCCCCTGTCTCTTCCTCTCTTCCTCCCTCCCTCTCTCCCTCTCTCTCTCCCTCTCTTCCTCCCTCCCTCTCTTCCTCTCTCCCTCATCCCTCCCTCCCTCTCTCCCTCCACTGTCTCTCACTCTCTCCCTTCCTCCCTCCCCTGTCTCTCTCCCTCCCTCCCTCATCCCTCCCTCCCCTCCCTCTCTCTCTGTCCCTCTCTTTCTCTCCGTAGAGAAGTATAACTTCCTGGGCATCAGTATTGTGGGGCAGAGCAATGAGAGGGGTGACGGGGGCATCTACATCGGCTCCATCATGAAGGGCGGGGCCGTGGCGGCGGACGGCCGCATCGAGCCGGGGGACATGCTGCTGCAGGTGGGCGAGGGGGCGGGGCCGGAGAGCTGAGTTGTGGGTCTTGTAGTTCATTAAGGACTACAGGGACCTGATGGAACCTTGGGAATCTGTGTGCATAGTTTCAGCGCTCCGCTCACTATCTCTCTTTCTCTCTCCATCTCTCACCCTCTCTCTCTCTTTCAATCTCTTGCCCCCCCTCTCTTCTCTCTCTTTCACTCTTCCCTTCATCTCTCGCCCCCCACTCTCTCTCTATCCATCTCTCTCTCTCTCTCTCTCTCCGCCTCTTTCCTGTCTGCCTCCGGCAGGTGAACGACATCAACTTTGAGAACATGACCAACGACGATGCGGTGCGGGTCCTGAGAGAGATCGTGCACAAGCCGGGGTGAGACACTCACACGCACACAGGCCAGAAGGGACCCGCACCCTTGATCGAATGTGCTCAGGTTTAGAAAAGCAGTTTGAAGAAACATTTAGACAGAGGAACTTTATTCATTTGTGATTGTCACTGTCATGCCCTTTAGGGGCATCACTTAAGAACTTAAATATTCCTGATCACCAGTTAAGGCTCCGCTTTTGGACTAGATTAGCTGGTGCCAATCCTGCATTTCCAGCAGTTGTTTTCACACATTTAGAGGACATTTATTTTTTACTTCGTAAAATATCATCGTACACAAGCCGGGGTGAGACAGTCACACGCACACTCAGACCAGAAGAGAGCAACAAAGCCACTTGGTTTACTTAGTTATTGCTCTGTAATAAATGACAGGTTCTTTGCAGGACGACACTGTTATTGCGCTGTAATAACCGTGTTGTATGCACCAGCCCGGTCTGGGGTCTGGCCAGCAGTTAACGTGAGTCTCGCGCTGGCTGTTTCCAGAAGGCCCCTCAATGAAAGTGTTGGTAGCATTTGCATGTTGACACTGTAAAAAAAATGTATATTCTAGTCGTGTTGGTAGCGTTGGCACTTTGACACAAAAAATGTGACAACATTCTAGGTGTGTTGGTAGCATTACTGCTTTGGCACTGTAAAAAGTGTGTCTATTCTAGGTGTGTTGGTAGGGCTAGCTCTTTTGCATTAGCAGTGGAACTACTTTAGCTTTAGCACTTTAGGATTACCCCTTTGACACTGTAAAAGATTTTACAGTATGTGTCGATTCCAGGTGTGTTGGTAGCGTTAGCACTTTTACACTGCAAAAAAACAAAAGTTGTTTCTAAGTGTGTCGGCAGCGCTAGTGCATTGACACTGTGCAAAGTGTGTCAATTCTAGGCGTGTTGTTAGCGTTAGCGCTTTGACGCTATGTTGCCTGTCGCGTAGTGGTTAAGGTAAATGACTGGGACACGCAAGGTCGGTGGTTCTAATCCCGGTGTAGCCACAATAAGATCCGCACAGCCGTTGGGCCCTTGAGCAAGGCCCTTAACCCTGCATTGCTCCAGGGGAGGATTGTCTCCTGCTTAGTCTAATCAACTGTACGTCGCTCTGGATAAGAGCGTCTGCCAAATGCCAATAATGTAAACGTAATGTAACGTTGTGTGTAAAATGTGCGTTGGCAGTCCCATCACCCTGACGGTGGCGAAGTGCTGGGATCCCAACCCCCGAGGCTGTTTCACGCTCCCACGGAGTGAGTGCTCCTGCCACACCCTGTCTCCCCGCGCATTTTCAACATTCATCCACTGTACCCTCCCCCGCCACCCCCTTATCAGTCTCCTCCCCCATGACCATGTATGGTGTGATGCTCACCGTGGCCCATACCAATGTGTGTTTGTCTGGGGGGGGTGTTCCTCGGTGTAACTGTCTTCTCCCCCTCCTGATCCGTAGAGTTGAGCTATATGACGCACTGCCCCACTCAAACAGGTACCTCACTGGTGCTGCATTCACCCACCTCTCAGCCAATCCCCAAACCCCCTTCCCTGAAACCTCCTCTCTTGCCGCCTGTCTCCTCCCCTGCCTGAAATCTTTACCAACCTGGAGGCCTTACCTCATTTAGCCCCTCCCCCTCTCTTGTTTAACTCCCCCCCTCCCCTTTAGCCACTCCCCCCCCTCCATTATTTGGCCCTGCCCCCTCCCTGGTTTAGCCCCGCCTCCTCCCTCTGCCTGGCTGCCCTGTCGAGGATAACTCTTGTCCGTCTGTCTGCCGACCTCGTCTGTCTCCTCTTTATATTGATGGCTGTGTGCATGTAGATATGTGTGTGTGTGTGTGCTATTTGTGTGTGTATGTGTGTGTCTGTACACAGCGGGCGTGTATATTCACGTGTCTGTTTACTTTGCTATTTTTCTTCACTGTCCGTTGTTATCCTCAGGACCTCGCTCTCTCTCTGACCCCCCCCGTTTCTGTGCAGGTGAGCCGATCCGGCCCATTGACCCTGCTGCGTGGGTGTCCCACACTGCTGCCATGACGGGGGCGTACCCGGTGTACGGTATGAGCCCTTCCATGAGCACCATCACCTCCACCAGCTCCTCCATCACCAGCTCCATCCCCGAGACCGAGCGTAAGTGTTACGCGCACCCCCAAACCCGCACCCCAAACCCGCACCCCAAAACCCACACCCCCCAAACCCGCACCCCAAAACCCACACCCCCAAACCCGCACCCCGAAACCCACACCCCCAAACCCACACCCCCCAAACCCGCACCCCAAAACCTGCACCCCAAAACCTGCAACACAGGACCTGCACCCCCAAACCTGCACCCCAAAACCTACACCCCCAAACCCGCACCCCCAAACCCACACCCCCAAACCCACACCCCCAAAACCCGCACCCCCAAACCCGCACCCCAAAACCCGCACCCCCAAACCCACACCCCCAAAACCCGCACCCCAAAACCCACACCCCCAAACCCACACCCCCCAAACCCAAACCCACACCCCCAAAACCTGCACCCCAAAACCTGCAACACAGGCCCTGCAACCCCAAACCTGCATCCCCAAACCCGCACCCCAAAACCCGCACCCCCAAACCCACACCCCCAAAACCCGCACCCCCAAACCCGCACCTCAAAACCCAAACCCACACCCCCAAACCTGCAATCTACCCTATTTCCCAAACCCCTCACCAATCTCCATTCAGCCATTAATGTCCACCTGCACTTGATCAGCCCACTCCCGAGTCCAGATTTTCACCTGATTGCGAACCTGTCCCGAGTGGGAATTCTAACCTCAGTCCCCAAGTCCTCCACTCACACCTCCTCCACAGGCCGCTCCACCCCCAGGCCCTGCCCCCGTCCCCCCTGCCAAACCAGACTGCCATGGCTACACACTGATGGCAGTATCAGTACCTGCTTCCAGGCCCTGTCCGTCTGCCTGTCCTCATTCTGTCTGGCTGACTGACGGTCCTCCCTCCTGGTCTCCCAGGGTTCGATGACTTCCACCTGTCCATCCACAGTGACATGGCAACCATCGCCAAGGCCATGGCTTCCCCAGAGTCAGGCCTGGAGGTGCGAGACCGCATGTGGCTGAAGATCACCATCCCCAACGCCTTCATAGGTACTGTCTGTCTGTCTGTCTGTCTGTCTCACCATCCCCAACGCCTTCATAGGTACTGTCTGTCTGTCTGTCTGTCTGCCTCACCATCCTCAACGCCTTCATAGGTACTGTCTGTCTGTCTGTCTGTCTCACCATCCCCAACGCCTTCATAGGTACTGTCTGTCTGTCTGTCTGTCTGCCTCACCATCCCCAACGCCTTCATAGGTACTGTCTGTCTGTCTGTCTGTTTCACCATCCCCAACGCCTTCATAGGTACTGCCTGTCTGTCTGTCTGCCTCACCATCCCCAACGCCTTCATAGGTACTGTCTGTCTGTCTGTCTGTCTGTCTCACCATCCCCAACGCCTTCATAGGTACTGTCTGTTTGTCTGTCTGTCTCACCATCCCCAACGCCTTCATAGGTACTGTCTGTCTGTCTGTCTGCCTCACCATCCCCAACGCCTTCATAGGTACTGTCTGTCTGTCTCACCATCCCCAACGCCTTCATAGGTACTGTCTGTCTGTCTGTCTGTCCGTCTCACCATTCCCAACGCCTTCATAGGTACTGTCTGTCTGTCTGTCTCACCATCCCCAACACCTTCATAGGTACTGTCTGTCTGTCTGTCTGTCTCACCATCTCCAATGCCTTTAGAGGTACTGTCTGTCTGTCTGTCTCACCATCCCCAACGCCTTCATAGGTACTGTCTGTCTGTCTGTCTCACCATCCCCAACGCTTTCATAGGTAGTCTGTCTGTCTGTCTGTCTGTCTGTCTGTCTCACCATCCCCAACACCTTCATAGGTACTGTCTGTGTAGCATTTGCTGGATGAATACCAGATAATTACGAGGTAGCCATTCTGATTTCAGAGTGCTATAAAACAGGCTGTAAAATGTATTTACATAGTACTGACATATGACACTTACCGGCTTTGTGTCATAGTACTTACCACAGAAATCAGAGCACTTACATAATAATTACACAAGTAGCTGTGTATTTACCCAGCGGATACAAGGTAAAATGAACGGGCTGTAAAATAAAGCGTGGGCCAAATATTATATTTGTGAAGGATGAATTGCAGTACGTTGTTTTGGCGGCCCAGGGTCGGACGTGGTGGACTGGCTCTTCCACCACGTGGAGGGCTTCACGGACCGCCGCGAGGCACGCAAGTACGCCAGCAACCTGCTGAAGGCCGGCTACATCCGCCACACCGTCAACAAGATCACCTTCTCCGAGCAGTGCTACTACATCTTCGGAGACGTGTGCGGCAGTGAGTGTCCGTCTGTCCGTCCCCCTGTCCCCCCGTCCCCCTGTCCCCCTGTCCCCCTGTCCACGCGTCGGGTCCCGGGTCCCGGGTCGCGGGGCGTGGCCTGAGCCCCCTCTGCCTGAAACTGATGAAGAGATGAAGAGAGGACGCACCTCCATATTTGATTTTGTGTGAATGAACAGACTCGCATTGTGAACTCTCACTACCTCTCCTCCTCCCCTGTCTCTCCCTCTTTCCCTGTTCCTCTTGCCCTGTCTCTCTCTCCCTCCCTCACTCCTACCTTCCCTCCCTCTGTCTCTCTGTCTGTCCCTGGCTCTCCCCCTCCCTCCCTGGCTCTCTTTCTCTCCCTCTCTCTCCCCCTCTCTCTCTCTCTCTCCAGACATGGCTAACCTCTCCCTGCACGATCACGATGGCTCCAGTGGAGCCTCCGACCAGGACACCCTGGCCCCTCTGCCCCACCCCGGCGTGGCCCCCTGGCCCCTGGCCTTCCCCTACCAGTACCCCATCCCCCACCCCTACAACCCCAACCCCCCCAACCTGCCCCCGCACGAGCCCCCCCACGGCTACACTGCCGGGGGGAGTGCTGGGAGCCAGCACAGCGAAGGTGAGGAATGCACACACACACACACACACACACACACACACACAAACTCACACACACACACACACACACACACACACAAACTCACACACACACACACACACACACACACACACAAACTCACACACACACACACACACACACACACACACAAACTCACACACACACACAAACTCACATGCACACACAAACTCACACACACACACACACAAACTCACATGCACGCACGCACACACACACACACACATACACTCACTGCACACACAAACACACACACGCACATAAACACACACACACACTCTCACAGGCACACACACACACACACACACACACAAACTCACACACACACACACACACACAAACTCACATGCACGCACGCACACACACACACGCACACTCACATGCACCCACACACACACACATACACTCACTGCACACACAAACACACACACGCACATACACACACACACACACACTCTCACAGGCACACACACACACACACACACACACACAAACTCACACGCACACACACACACAGGAGAATGTGGGTGCTTCATGCCTGTGTTTCCTTGTACTGAGAAAGATGGAGAGAGAGAGGAGCGAGAGGAGAGGAGGAGAGGAGAATGAGGGAGGTTCACGCCTGTTTATCTGTACTTAGAGAGAGAGAGGACAGAGAGAGAGGAGAGAGGACAGAGAGAGAGAGGAGAGAGGAGAGGAGAGAGACAGGGAGAGAGAGAGGACAGAGAGAGAGAGGAGAGAGGACAGAGAGAGAGAGGACAGAGAGAGAGAGGAGGGGAGAGAGAGAGGAGAGGACAGAGAGAGAGAGGAGAGGACAGAGAGAGAGAGGAGAGGACAGAGAGAGAGAGGAGAGAGAGAGAGGAGAGGACAGAGAGAGGAGAGAGGAGACAGAGACAGGGAGAGAGAGGAGAGAGGAGAGGAGAGAGAGAGAGAGGAGAGATGACAGAGAGAGAAGAGGAGAGAGAGGACAGAGAGAGAGAGGAGAGGAGGAGAGGAGAACGAGGGAAGTTCACGCCTGTTTATCTGTACTTAGAGAGAGAGAGGACAGAGAGAGAGAGGAGAGAGGACAGAGAGAGAGAGGAGAGAGGAGAGAGAGAGAGAGGAGAGGACAGAGAGAGAGAGGAGAGAGAGAGGACAGAGAGAGAGAGGAGAGAGAGAGAGAGAGGAGAGGACAGAGAGAGAGGAGAGGACAGAGAGAGAGAGGAGAGGAGAGAGAGAGAGAGAGGACAGAGAGAGAGAGGAGAGAGGAGAGGAGAGAGAGAGAGAGAGAGGAGAGGACAGAGAGAGAGAGGAGAGGAGAGAGAGAGAGAGAGGACAGAGAGAGAGAGGAGAGAGGAGAGGAGAGAGAGAGAGAGAGGAGAGGACAGAGAGAGAGAGGAGAGGAGAGAGAGAGAGAGAGAGGACAGAGAGAGAGAGGAGAGAGGAGAGGAGAGAGAGAGAGAGAGAGGAGAGGACAGAGAGAGAGAGGAGGAGAGGAGAACGAGGGAGGTTCACGCCTGTGTTTCCCTGTGTGGTCCTCAGGGAGCCGCAGCAGTGGGTCCAGCCGCAGTGCGGGGGGGAAGAAGGAGGCCAAGCCAGGCCCCGGGGGGGGCGAGTCCAAATCGGGGGGCAGCGGCAGCGAGTCGGAGCCGAGGCGGGATAGGGCCCCCAGCGAGCGCTCAGCGGCGCCCCCTAGTGTCCACAGCCTCCACAGCGCCCACGGCCCCCACAGCCCCCACGGCCTGGTGTACGGCCCCCAGGGCCTGCCCGCCCTGCCCCAGCCTGGCCTCCCGCTCCCCCAGGCCCCCCCAGGCTCCCCCCCGGGCCGGGACCTGGCCTCCGTGCCCCCGGAACTCACCGCCTCCCGACAGTCCTTCCACATGGCCATGGGGAACCCCAGCGAGTTCTTCGTGGACGTCATGTGACCTGGGAGGAGTTGTGTCTGTGGGGGGGGGGGGGGCGCTTCCAGGAGCAGGGAGGAGAAAGAGCGAGTGGGAGAGACGGAAGGAGAGAGGGAGAAAGAGAGAGAGGCAGGATGGTTGACTCCTCCATCCCTCCATTGTGAGGCTACCCTCTGATGCTTTCTTCAGTGAAGAAGACAGGAATCAAAAGTTTCACGCTTTCCTTCAACACTTTTTTTCTTCATGCCCCCCCCGCCCACCCCCGAAGGGTCTTGTAGCGGATTTTCTCCTCGTTCTCTCCCGGTCTCCTGTCCTGTGACCTCACAACCCAACCACAACACAACACATCTACGTTTTTTTGTTAAGAACTTTCGAAAAAAAAAGGATGAGAGAACATGTGGAGTGAAGGAGTGAAGAAGGAGGTCGGGGAACAGGAGGAGCGATTCTTAATGACTGGAAAAATGACTCGTCTCCAAACGAATGAAATGGAAAAAAGACTAAAGACTAAACGCTGACTGACATGATTGTTATTCTGTGCTTCTTTTTTTTTAATTGTACTCGTCTGTTAGAGAAGTGGAGAGTGAGAGAAAGAGAAAACAAGCAGACTTCCGTGCCAAACGAATGGTGTGTGTGTGTGTGTGTGTGTGAGAGAGAGAGAGAGCGTGTGTGCTTGCTGTATTCGAGAGAGAGAGAGAGAGGGAGAGAGAGCAAGCCTTTGGGTAAGTCACAGTTCTCATGAGTGCAAATGAAATCCAAGCAGGCGTCTTTGTCCGTCTCCCTGGGAGACGAAGGCGTGGCTGGCCGCCTGTGCACTTTAATCCGCTGGGGTGCTGTACTTAAGGTATACTGCCGCACACACATGCAGGCACATTCCCACGGGCGTCCCGGCTTTCCCTGCTGTTGCCATGGGAACATCCTTAGCTACAGAGTTTTCAGGCTGACCTTTCTGGAACATTCTGACGCACACTGCGGTGTAGCCTGTTATTCTGGAGGTACCAATGCTAGCCAAATCAGATTTCGCAAAATTTTTCCACACTGGTAATCCTGCGTGATTTGCCGTGGGTGAAACCTGCACCAGACTGCGGCTGTCCAAGTGAGAGCAACTGTGCTCAGGCAGTCTGGCTGTGTTAACAGTTTGTGCACAGACAGTCTGGCTGCGTTAACAGTTTGTACACAGGCAGTCTGGCTGTGTTAACAGTCTGTGCACAGACAGTCTGGCTGCGTTAGCAGTTTGTGCACAGGCAGTCTGGCTGTGTTAACAGTTTGTACACAGACAGTCTGGCTGTGTTAACAGTCTGTGCACAGACAGTCTGGCTGTGTTAGCAGTTTGTGCACAGGCAGTCTGGCTGTGTTAACAGTTTGTACACAGGCAGTCTGGCTGTGTTAACAGTCTGTGCACAGACAGTCTGGCTGTGTTAGCAGTGTGAGCACAGTCAGAGACACTCTAGGATGCCAGGGGCACGAGGGGGTCAGAGAGCAGGGGTCGACAGGCCTGGTCCCGGAGCGCTGCAGGGCGTGGCTGTTTTTTGTTTTCACCTAAAAATAAGCAACCGATTCAGACCCCAGGAACAAGGTGAGGTGAGTTAACTGTGTAATCAACTGCATTCACTGATGAATGAAGTGCTGAGTAATACCGAAAGCCAGCACACCCTGCGGCTTCTCCAGGACCAGGGTTTCCGACCGCTGCTCTAGAGACATAACATTCAGCATATTTTCTTACTTTCATGGGTGAAGTCCAGCCTACTCTGTGGACAGTTCCTGTGAGAGTTTTGCCCCTGTAATCTTTCTCACGTGCTATAGCTTCCCTCTTTCTCCCACTCTCATCGCCTCAAGAGCATTCTTTTTTTAATCCGTCATCATCATTAACATTAACGATCCTGTATCTTTTTTTTTTTTTTTTCCAGTTTAATTTCTCATTGTAACGCTCGGTCCACTCCCAGCACCATTAGCATCAGATAATGTATAGTGATCAACAGTCGAGCTTCACGCCGACTGTCCTGTACGATGTTTTATGAAAAAAAGAATTGTTTTTATTTATAAACATAGTTTTATTGCATAAACGCTGTGCTCGTGTGGTCTGTCGTTTCCCGTCTGCTGAATACTTTCCGAATCTCCCCCAACCGGCAGTGTTTTGGGGCACAGGGAAATAGAATTCGGTTCTAGTGCCTGTAAGTGTGTGTGTACACAGTGCACATCTGTGAATATTTATGTGTGATTCAGTTGACAATCCCCATAAAATGTGTGCTTGCAAGTGTGTGTATAATTGAGTTGATAGTCCCTGTAAAGGTGTGTGTGTATGCTTGCGAGCCTGTGTGTACATCTGTGGATATGTGTGTGATTCAGTTGATGGTCCCTGTCAATGTTTGTTGGTGTTTTGGGGTGTGTATGACATAATTGTGCATGTGTGTGTGTGTGTGTGTGTGTGTGTGTGTGTGTGTATACACCTATGGATGTCTGTGTGTGCCTAAATCAATTTGAGTGCAGGTCAGTGTGTGGTAGGGAATTCCATTGAGTCATACAGGAATGTCAGGAGAATCAACTAATGGACTCCAGGTGTGTGTGTGTGTGTGTGTGTGTGTGTGTGAGAGAGAGAGAGAGAGAGAGAGAGAGAGAGAGAGAGAAATGTTTTCACTTATTTTTTCACTCATGCTGTTACTCTCCAGACTCCTATACAGACTCACAGTTACAGTGAGAGCTGTCATTCCATAAATCCCACAAATCTAGATGTATACATTTTTTCCAGTGCATTTGGATATATTTTGTATTTTTTATAGCTCGTGTGGACCCAGTGACACGCCTAGCTGCTTTTCTGAAAGGGACTGGAAATAGTTTTGTGCAACATAGAATAAAATCCCCTGGGAAACAGGGAGGGGGAGAGGGAATCATAATTGTGCAAAAGCAGGAAATGTACTGTATGTGTTATGGGTGGTCAGGAAGAATGGGGAGAGGGGGCCTATTCTGATGAAGGCTACAATGTTCACATGTCTTGTTTTCGTTCGTGTGTGGTTTACCAGGTATGACTCAGTAGAGGCTTGCTTTTGTTTGTGTGTGTGCTTTGAAGATTGTTGCGACTCCGGAGAAAAAAAAAAACACACACACACACACACACACACACATAGCACAAGCACTAAATGCAGGTCTGAGAGTCATTTTCCAAGTGTAGATGCTACGCGAAAAGAAGGCTTGTTCTATGACCGTTAACATGTAGGCGCAGTTTCTCTAGACTCGCAATTGATGCATCCCATCAGTGTTCACTGTCAATCCGGGTTTTCTCTGTGGACATTCACTGACAGGCTACTATCTTTGCCATACAGCTGCTGCAACTTAGTGCAACTGATTGCGCTAACATTAAAAACATTATGTTCATATTAACGCTGCGAAAATGTCGGACAGGTATATCTAAATCATAGGTTGAATATGAGGTGTGGTTCTTTACCATTGGACCCTGTCTGATGTTGTACAAAAAAAATTTTTTTTGACGTCACCATTTCGTGAAGCCAGTCAGCTGACAGCGCTTTGGAGGAAGGAAGGAAGGACGGGCGGACATCTTGGTTCGAAAGGGAGGGTTGTATGTGGTCAAGTGAGCGTATACAGCGAAAGGACACCGTAAATAACGCAACTCGGGAGGAAGCAGCGAATTCGTAGGAGGGAAAGTTATAGCGAGGTAAGATAAACCGTGCCGATCGCGACGCTGCGCATCTCTAGCATCCACTGAAACGTGACTAGCAAGCCGGTCGCGACAGAACGGTCGGATGAACGTTGTTGGCCAGCAAGAACCAGACCGTCATTCGGCTACACAGCTAGCTAAATAAGAAGTCGGCGAAGGTCAGGGAGGGTATTTGCCGCCTGTGGCTAATTAATTACATGTTTTAATATGGTTGTTGTTTTTTTCTACGCTAAAGTAAGATAAAATGATGAAAAAAAACAAATGAATGGTAGCTAGCTAATACTAACGGTTACCTGCTTGCAAGCCGCACCGATGGTTAGGCGAGTAACGTTAGCTAGCTAGCTAGCTAGGTTAGCAAGCTACATACATTTGGTGTTTAGCTTAGCTAAGTTACATTTAGCCAGCTATTGTTGGCCATGGTTACCCAGTACTGCTAGTTTACAAGCTGGTCAAGACTTTTTCCGTACAGGCGTCTCCCACCTCCGAACGGGTCTGTCTGATAAACAGGTATTCGTGCCTGACGGGGGTGATTCCGCTCTCGCCATAATATGCCAGGGCGGTACCTTGTCTTGCAATGGGAGGTTGGCGGGTTGTAACTAGAGGTTCCAGGTCTTTGGCTAACCATATCCAAAGAAACCGACCTGCATCACTGTAGCTACGGGGGCTAGCGTTATAGCTCGCTGGCGAACGTCTTCCAGTACAGGTGGACCTTTGAGAAAGATGGCGTTAATCCGCCATAGGATTAGGCACTCATGTTTTTAGAGAATGCACAGGACACATCACAATGTGACTTCATCCCGCTAACGTTAACGCTAGCATTGATGGCTGCTATTTAAGTTAACCCTCACACCCCTCCTGCCGACGTCTGCGTTAACGTCAAGCCCCTTCGTCCGTTACTCACTGTCCGGATTCTTCGCACTGTCCCAGAAGCACAACTGGGTCATCTTGTTTTCCCAAAGTCCCCTCCAGGACCTACATCCATTCTTCGATGGGGTAACTTGGATACAGCCCTGAAGTCTTAATTATGCTCAATGTTTAGGTGTATTCCATTTGAAAGAAGTCCAAATTTGCTGCATAGTGTGTGAGTTATAACCACAGCGTAGTCACGGTTTCTCAATGTTAACGTTAGCCCTCAGTGGTTTTAGGATTTATTTGTAGGTGACAGGGCAACGTGTCCTTTACCCAGCCAGCCTTGGTTAACGTTGAGT
>NW_026890272.1:32500-34834 GCF_963514075.1 Conger conger | reverse complement strand
TCTGATACCCCCCTGTACCCCACTGTTACCCCCCTGTACCCCTCTGATACCGCCCTGTACCCCACTGTTACCCCCCTGTACCCCTCTGATACCCCCCTGTACACTTCTGATATCCCCCTGTACACTTCTGATACCCCCCTGTACCCCACTGTTACCCCCCTGTACCCCTCTGATACCCCCCTGTACCCCCCTGATACCCCCCTGTACCCCACTGATACCCCCCTGTACCCCACTGTACCCCTCTGATACCCCGCTGTACCCCCCTGTACCCCACTGATACCCCCCTGTACCCCACTGTACCCCACTGTTACCCCCCTGTACTCCCCTGTACCCCACTGATACCCCCCTGTACCCCCCTGTACCCCTCTGATACCCCACTGTACCCCTCTGATACCCCCTTGTACCCCCCTGTACCCCCCTGTACCCACCTCTACCCCACTGTTACAGTCCCATTTACCTACAACAGACACACACACCTGCACACACACACACACCTGTACACACATACATACATACACACCTTCACACATACACACACACACACATACACACACCTGCACACACATACATACACACCTGCACACACACACACATACCTGCACACATACACACATATACACACACCTGCACACACACACCTGCACACACATACACATACACACACATACATACACACACCTGCACACACACACACACACACACACACACACACACACACCTGCACACACATACATACATACACACACCTGCACACACACATACACACACACACACACACCTGCACACACATACACACACCTGCACACATACACACACACACACACACACACATACACACACACACACACACACACACACATACACACACCTGCACACACACACACACACACACACCTGCACACACATACATACATACACACACCTGCACACACACATACACACATACACACACCTGCACACACATACATACACACCTGCACACACACACACATACCTGCACACATACACACATATACACACACCTGCACACACACACCTGCACTCACACACATATATACATACACACACCTGCACTCACACACATACCTGCACACACACACACATACACACATACATACACACACCTGCACACACACACACACACACACACCTGCACACACATACACACACCTGCACACACACACACATACACACACCTGCACACACACACACACACACACCTGCACACACATACATACATACACACACCTGCACACACACATACACACACACACACACACCTGCACACACATACACACACCTGCACACATACACACACACACACACACACACACACACACACACATACACATACACACACACACACACACACACACACACATACACACCTGCACACACACACACACACACACACACATATACATACACACACACACACACATACACACTCATACACAAAATATCAAAATGGAGCCAGGCACGAAACACTTCCCTAAATCATAAAAATGTACATAAGGTAAACAGGTAGAACTGAATCCCATAAAACTGCAGGAATATCAGCAAACAAACAAATAAATAAATAGATAAATAGAATCAGAATCTGCGCAGATTAATCGTTAGCCTGCTGTAAACGTCGGGATAATCCTCACCCGCACCTTCGCTTCGGGCGCTCCCCGCGGGACAGCAGTTGCGTTAATAGCGGATCGCTTCATCCCCCATGGCCGAAGCGAAGGTGTGACGCGCCCGGGGACGGAGAGGCGAGGCGGAGCGGGCGGGGGCGTTTCCCCCGGAGGTCTTCTCTTTCCCAAAAACCAGGTGGGCGATCCGATCCCTCGGCAACGGCACAGGCAGGTGGAGCGGTGTACGGCACCTTATAATAAAACAGAATCAGATTTAGTTCTTTTTGAATTTTCGGAGAGGAGATTAACTTGTTTTATTGGCAAAGACAGGCCGCGCGCGCGAAAGGTGTGCAGATACGCGGCATAGCCTGTACAGATAATCCGTTTATTGCCAAATTCAATCCCGGTAATGTGCCACATTCCCAAGTGTTATTCTGTGGCGTGGGGGATTGTAACAGTACATACGTTTAACAGGCAGATTTCGAGTTTAAAGTTCGCTATAGGCAATCCATACCTAAATTCAGGTTGTACGATTTAATCTTAATTTCACTCGGTACAATATAATTTGCAGACATTCCCCGTATGTTCTGGCCTGCTTAAGTACAACTACCGTTCTCCCTGAAATGTGTGCGCGCGCGTGTGTGTGTGTGTGTGTGTGTGTGTGTGTTGTATTTCTCTGCAAGAGTGACTGTGTATGTGTGTGTGTGTATGTATG
>NW_026890272.1:2500-22500 GCF_963514075.1 Conger conger | reverse complement strand
ATATGAGTCATTACCATGTTAATATGAGTCATCACCATGATAATATGAGTCATTAGCATGTTAATATGAGTCATCACCATGTTAATATGAGTCATTACCATGATAATATGAGTCATCACCCTATGAGTCATTTCCATGATAATTTGAGTCATTACCATGATAGTATGAGTCATTACCATGATAGTATGAATCTCTGCATGTGTGCAGTCAGTGACTGTTTCACAGCACAAGGTCTGTTCTATACCCTCCGCTGAACAGAAATCAGCCCACTCCATCTGAAATCAGCTCACTCCATCTGAAATCAGCTCACTCCATCTGAAATCAGCTCACTCCATCTGAAATCAGCTCACTCCATCTTAAATCAGCCCACTCCATCTGAAATCAGCCCACTCCATCTGAAATCAGCCCACTCCATCTGAAATTAGCCCACTCCATCTGAAATCAGCTCACTCCAACTGAAATCAGCCCACTCCATCTGAAATAGTGAAACTGTGTCCTTCATAAAACTGCGACCAGCTGAACACATCTTGGAGAAGCGGTTGTGTAGCGGTTGTGAAGCGGTTGTGTAGCGGTTCTGAAGCGGTTGTGTAGTGGTTGTGTAGCGGTTGTGTAGTGGTTGTGTAGCGGTTGTGTAAAAATGGATTTGTAAAGGCTCAGAGTCTCCTGCAGACCAAGGCGGTTGGAAAGACGGCAAAACCCAAATTAAGAAAAAACATAAACATTCCCGGAGACGTAGCTGTCCACAGCAGGTAATGAGCAAAACAATGATGTGCTGACAGCTCACACAGGCAATACCAGCCCGCGGAAATCACTGACACTGCAGCCCTGCAGAGGTCCAGGCCCAGAACATCATTATAATGATTATCCCACAGAGGTACGGCTGTGGGCTGATGGCCTGAACCGGCACTGTAATTAATCACGTCATTAGGAGCAATCAGCCACATGGGACAGAACCTCCATACTCAACATCCACACCGATCTGGAGAAGCAAACCGCAGTGTTCAAGGCCCGCAGAGCTGCCACATTTACACAAATAATAACCGGATTATGGTACGCAGGCGGCAAAGTTGTTTGCATAAAGTATATTCTTGTGTTTGCAGATCGTATGATTGGATTTAGTCTGAAATTAACAGGAAATAACAGATTTAATCACATTTCTTTGTGTGTGCAAAGTCAATGATGTGTCTGAAATTCAGGAGCCTTGTGTAATACTCCCACGGAGGCCTAGAGCCCCACATCAGGTATACAAATGATGCTAAAGCATACGCAAATCATCAGAGGCCTTTATGGATGCGACACAGCATTAGCGGGACTGGCGATGCAGGCTGACCTACTGATGAGGATGTGAAGAGGACACACAGCCGAGCCTCTGACTCCCATTGGCTGGCTGGCCCCATTACCAGGATGATGCGAGTTACAGGGATCTTCACCTTGCAAGACAACAGCGACACATCGCGCTGTCAGGGAAAGTGATGCAGAAGGCTAAGCCAACCACAAACCATTCGAGATAATGCGATAATTGTGAGATGCTCAAGATTTGAGGGGACACAACGTCTCTGTCATTTTACAGTGTCTCCATAAATCTGACGGCCGTTTCAAACTCACGAGGAAGTATTGTTATTGAATTATATCGTTCTTCAGAAGCAATAACCACAAATGATTAAGAGTCCTGGCCGGCCGCCATGTTGTCTATGTTTCATGGTCAGAAGGAGCTTATCAGCGGTATGGGAGGTTTGGTGCTGAAGAGGTGAACCCCTGTCAAGTGCTGGGTAGATCCTCAGGTCCAGGAGTCTGTGAGTGTGTGAGAAGGTGAGGAATTTCTATGGTGAGATGACATGATGTATTTCTATCATTACAGTTATTTAGTTGACACTTTTATCTAAAGCAACTTACATTGGTTAGACTAAGCAGGGGCCAATCCCCCTGGAGCAATGTGGGGTTTTTGGGCCTTTCTCAAGAGCCCAACAGCTGCGCTGATCTTACTGCGGCTACACCGGGGCTTGAACCACCAACTTTCTGAGTCCCAGTCATGTACCTCAGCCACTAGGCTACAGGCTGCACATATCAGAGCTTAGCTCTCAATAAAGGAAAAGGAGGATGAATAAAAGAGTGATGGTGGTTGTGAATTAATTGAGTCGTGATGTTAGTGTGGACTAATTAAATAGGCTAGGGAACGTACAGACATTTCTTGAGATCACTGACTTGTACCATGTTCAGATATTACAAATAATTAAATATTGTAGAAATATTGATCCATAGATCAAAATTATAAATTGATTATCTCACGAGCCTTGGCAGCCATATTGGGCATGATGAACAAAAGTCTTAATGAATAACTTACAAGTTCAAATGTCTATTTATCCTTTTCTCGTAATATTCTAAATAGTGTAAAAGAAAATCATTTTTGCATATGAATCCAAATATGCAGGACTGTCAATGACAAATAAATAGAAATGTTCTTGAAAGCCTCAATGTGTCTCTGAGACTGAGCTGCATGCCTGAGTCACATGGTTTGGAAGCCATTTTGTATACGTATACGTTACCATGCCTATAGGCCATGTCCTTCCACTGACAATAATCACTAATCATTAATCACATTATAATCATATTGATGCAGGGTGCCACAATTTTATATGCTTTTGCGGCTTTATTTAAATTAATTATTAATCAATAGGATAGCTTGTGGCTTGGGGAAAGGGGGGCAATATACAATTTCAGTTTTTTGGAATATTTAGTGCTTATAGTTTTGATCCCACCTGACATATTCCCTGGTCTGCCCTTGGTGGTTTACTCACAAAAGTAGCTTTTAATTTAGAACATAAAGCAAATGAGCTGATTAATGGTAAGGTAAGAATCATTTTGGTGATTTGTGATATATATCAACATATAGTTTGCCTATATGGGCACAAAAAAACCAATGCTGCATTCAAAAGCATAAATATATCAAAACGACAAACATAATACATTTTCATCTGTTAAGGGTATCCAAAAATGTTGGCAACAGTTGTGCGCGCCGACGACACACAAAACAGGAATCAAAACAAGAAGACCCCATCGTGCACGCGCCGATTCCCGCTCGCAACAGTGACGTTCCCCGAAAGCACCAATAGGAGGCCGCCGTCGGCGCGTTTCGATTGGTCCTGCCTGGTATAACAACACGGCACGGCGGGATCCGATTGGCTGAGAGGCGCCAGGCAGTGTGTCACAAGCCCAGACAACAACAACACGGCGAACAAAAAGACCGATCGGGCATCGCGTTTAAGAGGACCAGGCGAAACCGCTGAACTCGGTCAGCACCTTGGGCACTTAATCTCGCTGTATGTAACATCTTATCAAAGCAATCAGACAAAAGGTTATCCGTTTTCAGCGCCCCGCGGTACGGGATAACGAGCACTTCGTAAAACAGTCGGTTTCACAGCGTGCATGGGGTTTTGTAGCCGTAAACATCACGGTCTGGCTAGCCTTCTAGCCGGCTAGCTCCTGGTCTTAGAGAAGTTCTGTTCGGATGTCAGGGTGGTACCATGCGAAGTCCATAAGTCTGGGTAAAACCGGGACGAGAGCTGAAGCGACAGCAGAGTAAAACCAGAGCGATAACGGTTTCTGCGTCAGCCGGGGAAGAGGACGGAGCACCATGATCCTGCCGACTTATTATTCGTCTCTTCGCTCAAGAAGTAAGTTAATGTCCCACTTATTTTTTCTCCCCCCAAGAGTGTTGAAACATTTTCGAAACCACCAGTCTCTGTTTTCTGCATAATAAACTGCATTGCGTTCTTATAAACATGCCCGTACACGAAAAGCACGACGGCTGCCTTTAACGGGAAGTTAAGAGCCAGTTCAAAGGTAACCCGGCTCAGGGGAACGTTAAGGAGCGTTACGTTGTGCAAGTTCTGTGACTTTAGCTGACAACACTGTTCCAAAGTCATCCGTAACAATGACAGACGTTATTCGCTACAAACCAGCATGTCATGCATGGGGTGGTACCTAAGCCTTGTATCTATTTTGGACCGATGTTATGGTTATAACCGATTTTCTCGGTTAACATATTTTTTTGTAGATTTTCTGTTCTTGATATACACTCACCGAGCACTTTATTAGGTATTTAGTGTACTTATTTTTTCTAAGACTTCTACTGCTGTAGCCTATCCACTTTGAGTTATGATGTGTTGTGTGTTCAGAGATGCTCTTCTGCATACCACTGTTGTAATGTGTGGTTATTTGCGTTACTGTCACCTTCTGGCCATTCTCCTCTGACCTGTCTCATTAACAAGGCGTTTCTGTCTGCAGAACTGCTGCTCACTGGATTTATTGTTGTTTTTTGCACCATTCTTTGCAAACTCCAGAGACTAGTGTGCGTGAAAATATTTAGATAATATTTTCTGAGATACTCAAACCACCCGGTCTGCCACCAACAATCATTCCACGGTCAAAGTCACTTAGATTTTCCCCCTATTCTGATGGTTGATGTGAACATTAACTGAAGCTCCTGACCCGTATCTACATGATTGTATGGATTGCACTGCTGCCACACAATTGGCTGATTAGATTATTACACCTATTATTCATGTGATTAAGTAAAAATGTTCCTAATAAAGTGCTTGGTGAGTGTAGCTCTCCATGACTTTCGCCTCTGAAAAAGCATTAGTTAATGGGATGTTAAGCAACTATATAACAATTTTATTTTTTTATTTTTATGTGCCTACACATTTGAAGGGTGTACATTTAAAGATATTTGATGATATTTGGGTATTCTGCACTTAAACTAAATGAGTGATGAATGAAGTGTTGATTGAGCAGGTCTGCTCTTCTGTCCGTTCCCCGTTCCCTCAGACGTCTCCCTGGGGCACATCCTCACCTTCTCGCCCCTGCACCCCGTGTCCTTAGACCAGGAGAACGACTCTGACCAATCAGACACTCTGTCTGGGACAGAGTCCGATCTTGGCCACGCCCACAGCTTGCCGCCAGGTGAGACAGGCACTCGTTACGTTACGTTACAATTCTTTACATTTCATTACATTATGGGCGTCTCATCCAGCAGCTCGCCCTTTTCATAGTTGGACACAGATCGGTTTGCGGTCCGCACGCTGAAATCACCATAGCGACGTTCCTGGCCCAGTCTGGGGTCTTCTGACAGCCATCTGACGGGCGTTCAGTGGCGCTGAAGGGCAGTATGGGTAATGGCAGCTTTGAGCTCAGAGGTCAGCAGCTTCTCAGTCAGAACACATTTCCCCTCTCCACAGTGCACTGACCGCAGAGCGGAAGTGATGAAGTCTGACTGGCTGAAGAGTCTGTGGACCAGGCCTAACCTGGCCTGACCTGGCCTAACCTGGCCTGACCTGGCCTGACCTGGCCTGACCTAACCTGGCCTAACCTGGCCTGACCTGGCCTAACCTGGCCTGACCTGACCTAACCTGGCCTAACCTGGCCTGACCTGGCCTAACCTGGCCTGACCTGACCTAACCTGGCCTAACCAGGCCGCTTATTCAGAGGAGCCTGAGGGAGTTAAACCTGCAGACAGGCAGTGAGTGTCGTCATAGACATATGCAAGACCTGGAGGCAGCTTCTGCTGACCGGTCCCATGGGCTCCTTTGGGGGGCGCTCAGGGCCCCTCAGTGCCCCTCAGGGCCCCTCAGGGCCCCTCAGGGCCCCTCAGTGCCGCATAAAGGCTCATGGAGGCGGCCATGTTGGACAGTGGGGCTTTTTGGCACCAGAGCGTGTGCACTGGGTGTGCACTGGGTAGCCAAATGTGAATCCTCTTCTGTGCGGCTCAGGAAAAATACCTGGTAAATACCTGGTCCCTGAGTGCGACTAGGTTAGCATGTAGCGCAAGGCCATTAGCGTGAAGTGCGATGTTAGCATGTAGCGCAATGCTGCTAGTGTGTAGTGCAATACTGTTGCCGTGTAGCATGATGTAGTTAGTGTGTAGTGTGGTGCTGTTAGTGTGTAGTGTGGTGCTGTTAGCATGTAGCGCAATGCTGCTAGCGTGTGGTGGATTAAACCTTGTGAATCCTGTATTCCTGACCCCCCCTCTCTCGCTGTGGTCAGTCCCAGGGGGGAAGCGGGGGCGTGTCCGGGTGCTGTCCGAATCGGAGGCGTTGTCTGTGGCCCGGGGGGCGGAGCCAGAGTTCCAGGGGGCGGGGTCGCAGGACGCGCCGTTTCGGGGGCGGTCCCAGTCGGCCCCCGCTGCATTGTGGGCCGCCAAGCGCTACGGCCGCCAGCTCCGCCGCATGAGCGACGAGTTCGACACCTGGCTGGACCGGGGGGGGCAGGTGAGTGGGGGGGCAAGTGAGTGGGGGGGGGGCAAGTGAGCGGGGGGGGGGCAAGTGAGCGGGGGGGGGGGCAAGTGAGCGGGGGGGGGGGCAAGTGAGCGGGGGGGGGGGCAAGTGAGCGGGGGGGGGCAAGTGAGCGGGGGGGGGCAGGTGAGCGGGGGGGCAGGTGAGTGGGGGGGGCAGGTGAGTGGGGGGGGCAGGTGAGCGGGGGGGGGGCAGGTGAGCGGGGGGGGGCAAGTGAGCGGGGGGGGGGCAAGTGAGTGGGGGGGGCAGGTGAGCGAGGGGGGGGCAGGTGAGTGTGGGGGGGGGGCAGGTGAGTGTGGGGGGGGGGCAGGTGAGCGGAGGGGGGGCAGGTGAGCGGGGGGGGGGGGGGGGGGGTGTATACTGAATAACATTATCTAATGATGAGAGCAAGCCCTTCAGCCCAGCTCACCTTTACCTGCCACTGAGGTGCACTGACTGCTTAGTTTGAGAGACTGTATCAAGCCTGGTCTTGAAAAACCCCAGAATGTTTTTGCATTTCTCTCTCTCTCTCTCTGCTGTAGGAGGTAAAGCGTGGGCGTGCTGGGGCAGTGAAGGCCTCCAGCAGTTGGTTCTCCTTCCTGTGGCCCCCCCGGGAGACGGAGGACGAGCTCCATGGCAACGGCGTGCTGACCGAGAGCGAGGCCCCACACTGAGGGCGGGGCCAGGGCGTGGGGGGCGGGGCCAGGACGTGGGGGCGGGGCCAGGGTCAGGACATGGGGGCGGGGCCAGGATGTGTGGGGGGGGGGGCATGGCGTGGGGGCGGGGTCAGGGCATGGCGTGGGGGCGGGGTCAGGGCGTGGGGGCGGGGTCAGGGTGGGTTATACCAAACTCGTATTGCTGGGGGGAAAAGTAGTAGAGACGGTGAATAGTGAAGATTTGAGGGTTTCTTGTTTTACTTCCTGTACTTTTTATTGTTCTAAGAAATTCCTTACTTAAAACTCTATATAACTTTATATTAATGGTTTTTTTTATTGTTTTTACAATAATATTTGAAAAGGTAGAAATACTGTCAGTTTATGGAAAAATGAGAAGAGGCAGTGAAGACAGTCAAACTGTGAAGTATGACTGCTGATTTAGCTTTAGCATGGCTTAGCCTTAGCATGGCTTTAGCATAGCTTAGCCTTAGCTTTAGCGTGGCTTAGCCTTAGCTTTAGCGTGGCTTTAGCATAGCTTTAGCGTGGCTTTAGCATAGCTGAGCTTAGCTTTAGTTTGGCTTTAGCATAGCTTAGCTTTAACATAGCTTAGGCTGGCAACCAGCATTCACAAAGAACCTGCAGCGCTACAGAAACATGAATTAAAAATGAATGCATCAAATAAAGATGCCGACTTAAAGAGAAACGGGTTGTATAATTTCATCTTAAGCGATCAATGGAATAATGCCCAAGGCCTACTAAATGTGCTCCTTGGAAAAATCAAATGACTGATGCAATAAGTTGGAGTACAATCTTGATACGTGACAATCTTTAAAGTGCCAGCAGGAAGAGATTAATAAAGCCTTTAATAATTGCTTCATAAACCTTTAAAAAAAAATGTTTTTATTAAATCTATCTTTGGAGATGCTCTCTGCATGTGCAGTGTGGCTGTAGTCTGTGTTTAATGCTTAACAGGGAAAACGTGAGTCCAGGTTGTTTTTATATGAGGAGGCAGGAGATTGTGTCTTATTTTGTATTGTTGCAGTGAGGTGCTGATCTCTCTCCCCCCCCCCCACCCCCCCCCCTTGGGGAATACACTGTGCAGGGTGTGGCTCTGCTCTGAACCTTAACCCCTGAACCCCTGAACCCTGCCTCCTCTCTCACACCCCCCAGCTGCAAGGGGATCAACATTCTCACTCTGACTTCTGGGAAATGTAGTTTGGTGGGAATAATCCTGTTACCCTAACCATATCCCCTTCTGTTGAGAGGCATTGAGAAGCCCCCCCCCCTGGCTCTAGGTGCAGGGTAGTGTGGTGCAGCTGGGCGGGGCTTAAAGGTCTATGACACACCCGTCTGATCCTGCCGTTGCTGAGTAACCGCCAACCAATCAGAGTTACTCCTGACCACTGTGCGCTAAACTCAGTCTTTTCATACTTCCTGTCTTTCCTAAAAACAAAAATTTTAAAGACTGCGGACTTAAAGACTTTTTACATTTTCTATTTCTTTTTACTGTAATGTATGGTAAAATAAACAAGTTTTTAAAATCTACTTCTATCGTGGTGTTCTTGACTGGATTACGGAGAGAATGCGATGTAGGAACTCAATGCACAAGGTAAGGTCCAAACTTCATTATGGAGCCGTCCGTTAATACATTATTGTGTAATCAAACTTCTCATTAAAGTTTTAAATTGATCACAAAAAACTGTTTTAAGTTAAATGTCTGCATTTGCTGAAAGCCTCAAAAGACAGGAAATTGATCAGTCCTAATGCTAACAGCAGCCTGCTCTCCATCAAGGCATCAGCACAGATCTCTGACAACATGCTACAGCCATGTACAATGTGTTCTCTACATTAAACAATGTCTGTCATCGCTGGGAAGATTAAGATGATTCAAACCTCTGAAAGAATTCATAATCTTAGACTAGTGCACTGTAAAGTATATTGGCAAATGTTGCATATTAAAGCTAGAGGCGATATACTCATCTGGCACTCTTGTAAAGCTTTGTTTCCAACATGTCAAACGTGTCCTCTCTGGGACCACACACCTTCAGGCTTGCGCACAAACGGTACGTAGCATACAATTAATATATTACATATTATACCATTTTAGACTAACGTGATTCATTCATAGATCCTACATCATCTTGTGTTTGGATCCATTGGATTTAAATTGGGTTATTTTTGTGCAAAAAAGCATGTCTTAATGTTTTAATAAATGAGACATAAACACCACACTGATCTGTGGAATACATGTGACACACACTGTGGTAATGCTCTGCTCTGGGACACTGCTGTACACGGGTAGCTGGAGTCTAATCAGCCATACTACGTTGTTACCTTGGCAACAGCAGGGGGTCTGTTCGGCGGTTGGCTCCTCCCACAGACCTGTGACTGACAGGCAGACCCAGCCAATCAGCAACTTTCAAACAACCCTGCAAGCTCCTGTTTCTCTTTCAAATATAGGTGAAATTATATTTCTCAAAGTTGTCACAACATCTAAAAGCTCATTTAAGCTATTTCAAATAATTATTTGGCAAAGATCTGCCCCTCGGTCCAGTCAGAGTAAGAGCAGCACGATCAGGTAGGCTTCCCAGTTAAACTCAGGTCGTGGAGGGGGTGCTGTGGCTGCAATATTTCTGCTTTCCTTTCAAACAACCGGGAGCTTAGACCTTGCGGTCCCCTATACGTGCCCACCACAGAGACCCCTATACATGCCCACCACAGAGACCCCTATACATGCCCAAAATGGCCGCTGAAGGCAGGTGTGGTATTTTGTGGAGCTCCACAACTATCCTCTTACTTAACAATTTATCACAGTTTTTACCACAGTTTATATTTGACATTTTATCACAGTTTTTACCAGCTTCAGTGAATACTTTTCAGCAAAAACGCTTCAACCCAAGACAAAATTCAACCAAAGGGTACAGTGAAAACCTAAATGTTTGGTCACCTTGGCTACTCTGCTTGTGCTTGTTGGTTGTTCTACCTGCTCATGGCCTCTGCAGTAGCAGGCAAGATACCTCCATCCCAGGCCCAGGCTCCAGCAGTAGCAGGCTAGCTACCACCATCCCAGGTCCAGGCTACAGCAGTAGCAGACCAGCTACCACCAACCCAGGCCCAGGCTCCAGCAGTAGCAGGCTAGCTACCACCATCCCAGGCTCCAGCAGTAGCAGGCTAGCTACCACCATCCCAGGCTCCAGCAGTAGCAGGCTAGCTACCACCAGCCCAGGCTCCAGCAGTAGCAGGCTAGCTACCAACAACCCAGGCCCAGGCTCCAGCAGTAGCAGGCTAGCTACCACCAGCCCAGGCACCAGCAGGAGCAGGCTAGCTTCCACCATCCCAGGCCCAGGCTCCAGCAGTAGCAGGCTAGCTACCACCAGCCCAGGGTCCAGCAGTAGCAGGCTAGCTACCACCATCCCAGGTCCAGGCTCCAGCAGTAGCAGGCTACCTACCAACAACCCAGGTCCAGGCTACAGCAGTAACAGGCTAGCTACAAACAACCCAGGCTCCAGCAGTAGCAGGCTAGCTACCACCATCCCAGGCTCCAGCAGTAGCTGGCTAGCTACCACCAGCCCAGGCTCCAGCAGTAGCTGGCTAGCTACCACCAGCCCAGGCTCCAGCAGTAGCAGGCTAGCTACCAACAACCCAGGCTCCAGCAGTAGCAGGCTAGCTACCACCAGCCCAGGCTCCAGCAGTAGCAGGCTAGCTACCACCAGCCCAGGCTCCAGCAGTAGCTGGCTAGCTACCACCAGCCCAGGCTCCAGCAGTAGCAGGCTAGCTACCACCAGCCCAGGCTCCAGCAGTAGCTGGCTAGCTACCACCAGCCCAGGCTCCAGCAGTAGCAGGCTAGCTACCACCAGCCCAGGCTCCAGCAGTAGCAGGCTAGCTACCACCAGCCCAGGCTCCAGCAGTAGCAGGCTAGCTACCACCAGCCCAGGCTCCAGCAGTAGCAGGCTAGCTACCACCAGCCCAGGCTCCAGCAGTAGCAGGCTAGCTACCACCAGCCCAGGCTCCAGCAGTAGCAGGCTAGCCACCAACAACCCAGGTCCAGGCTCCAGCAGTAGCAGACCAGCTACCACCAGCCCTGTCTTTCATGAGCCTCACACTGACTTCACTAGTGTGCCCGAACCCAAGACGGAGCTGTCATCTGCATTCCCTCCCCCATCCACAAACCTGCCCGTTTGTGACTATGATCCACCATCGGGGGTCAGTGTTCCTGGCAAAGGCTCCAGTGAGACAGTCAATCACTTTAGTTTTATTGTATTCCCTGTTTTGATGAACTCATTTAATCTCCCTTGTAATCCTGCTTGTTTTGCACAGCTCTCTGCTATCATGCTCTTACAGGACTGTTTTTTAAACCCTGTTAATCCAAAACTAGTCTCACCTTCTGTGAGTAATGATCCTGTCTGTGCTTACAATAAGAAAAAATGTCTCATTCTCTTGCTCTTATTGTTATCCGGTAACGTTAAAACTAACCCTGGTCCAGTGGCAGTCTCACCGACCGAACCCACATCTCTCTCATTAATGCATCTATGCAAGCCATTTGTTGACAAGGGCCTACATTTCTTACATCTTAATGTTAGGAGCCTGCTGCCAAAGATTGATGAGATCCGAGCACTAGCTGCTTCAGCTAAAGTGGGCATTTTCTGTCTGTCAGAGACATGGCTAGATGCCAGCATCAGTGATTCTGAAATTTGTATCGACAACTACTCCCTTATCAGAAAGGACCGCAATCGGTGCGGGGGTGGTGTGTGCGCTTTTATCAGAGCCGACCTTGATTTTAATGTAAGGCAGGACCTAGATATCTGCTCAGCTGAAATTTTAATGTTTGATATCTGCCTTCCCAAAACCAAACCCATTCTGTGTGGCATATGTTATCGCCCTCCGCAGCAAAACACCTTCTACGACTTGCTTGAACAGGTCTTATTGAAATGTCAGGATTTGCTAAAAACAGAATGCATTTTGATGGGTGATTTTAACACAGATGTTGCAAACAAATCCTGTCCCACTTTCAGTGGCCTGGACAGATGTAGCAGAGTTTTTGGTTTCACTCAACTGATCTGTGAACCTACCAGAATCTGTGGTACAACTAGCAGTATTATTGACCTGATTTTAGTATCTGATGCTAAGTCCATTTCTCAGAGTGGTGTGTTAATTTATGGGATTAGCGACCATTTCCTCACTTTTTGTTCGAGGAGAGCTCATCGCATTACTTTTAACTGTCATAAATCCATCTCAGCTAGATCCCTCAAGCGATACTCTGTGGCCAGGCTCATAGAGGAGACTCAGATGTTAGATTGGGCATCTGTGTTAGACTCGGATAACGTTAACCAGGCTTGGGGTAACTTCAAAAGGCTATTTTCCTCTGCCATTGATAGTGTAGCCCCAGCCAGAACAGTCAGAATTAAGCAGAGATCAAATCCGTGGTTCACACAGGAGATCCTTGAAGCCATTGGCGCCAGAGAAAATGCCCTCTCTCTGTTTAAAAAGTCAGGCAATCAAGTTGACCTCCTGTTGTTCAGAGGTCTTAGAAACACTGTCCAGTCTAAAGTCAGAGAAGCTAAATCAAACTATTTTTCTGATCAGATCAGAGAAAATAAAGACGATCCTCAAACTCTCTGGAAAATGCTTAAAAATCTGGGCTGCACTTCAAAACCCCTTAAAGACTCAAGTCTCTGTATCTCCTTAGACATCGATGGTGAAAAAATCACAAATAAGAACCAGATTGCCAACCATTTTAATTCCTTCTTTACCTCCATTGCTAAGAAACTAGTGGACTGCCTACCGGCAGGCCCTGCGATCTTTGGCAAGAGCCATCTCCTTGACTTCTATGCTCGTTTGGGGGCTTCTCCAAACAGCTTTTCGTTCAAACCAGTTTCAGTGGCAACAATTGTCAACCTGTTAAAGAGCCTTAAATGTGCTAAAGCCACCGGTTTAGACAATATTTCTGCCAGGTTTCTAAAAGACGCTGCAGACATTATAGCACCTTCTGTGACCCACATTGTTAATTTGTCCCTTGAGCATGGCATTGTTCCGCTCGATATGAAGCATGCCAAAACAATACCTCTCTTTAAAAAAGGTAATAAGTCAGACCCAGGTAATTATTGACCAATCTCTATTCTCAGCGTCACTTCTAAAGTTCTTGAGAAAGTAGTCCACGAGCAGCTTTATGATTTTATAAGCGAGTCCAAACTTCTGTACACTTTTCAATCTGGTTTCAGGAAGTCCCATTCAACTGACTCCTGTCTTCTTTTCCTCACTGATTTTATTCGATCAGAGATGGATGCCGGTAAAATTTGTGGCTTGATTTTAATTGACCTTCAGAAGGCCTTTGACACAGTCGACCATAACCTCCTTTTTGACAAGCTTACGGCTCTTGGCCTGAGCTCCTTAGGCCTTAAATGGTTTGTCTCCTACCTGTCAGACAGGGACCAAAAGACTGAATGTCTTGGCCATCTTTCTAGACCACTGCCTGTGACGTGTGGGGTCCCACAAGGAAGTGTCCTAGGCCCTTTGCTGTTTTTAATATTTATAAACGATCTACAAGCTGCTTGTAATTCAAATTTGTTCCTTTACGCAGACGACTCAGCCATTTTGGCTTCCGATAAGAATGTGTCCAATCTTCAGGCCACTTTATCTGCAGAATTTGATAATATCAAGTCATGGCTCACTGATAACAAGCTGTCCCTCCACATGGCCAAAACTGAGTATATTTTATTTGGCTCTAAACCCAGGTTGAGCCGTTTATCATCACCTGATATTGTCCTTGGAGGCCAGATCTTCCCTGCTAAAAACTCAGTGAGCTATCTGGGTTGTATCTTGGACAGCAGCCTGGGTGGTGAAACCATGGCTCTCAAGACCATTAGTAAGGTCAATGGTAGAACCAAATTTTTAGCCAGAAAAGCTCCTTTCCTAGATGCAGCTAGCCTGTATTTGTTGGCTAGCTCTCTAGTTCTATGCTGTTTTGACTATGCCATCAGCTCGTGGTATGGAGGCCTGTCAAAAGCCCTCAAAGACAAACTTCAAGTTTCACAAAACAAACTAATTAGGCTAGTCCTGGGTCTATCTCCTAGAGACCATATAGGGAAAGAGCACTTTAAGCAGCTTGGCTGGCTTCCCATAGATGCCAGTTGCAGCTTAGCATGGTCCACAACATATGTACCAACAGGGCCCCCATGTATCTTAAGGATTATCTTAAGAGATGTGGTGACACTCATGATCACCATACAAGAGCCAGTGTTGCTGATCTTTGCCTGCCCAGGTTTAAAACCAACATGGGCAAAAACTCGTTCAGGTTTAGTGGAACTGTCAACTGGAACATGCTGCCCCTCAAGATCAATAGTGTATCCAGTGTGCACTCCTTAAGACCAAAGTAAAGTCCTGGCTCAGAGAAAATGTCTCTTAGTAACATGGTGTTTTATTTTTTTTAACTATAGTCTTATGTATCACTTTTAGTAATTATTGTTTTAGTATTTTACCTTTGTATTTATCATTGTCTTAATATTTTAGCATTGTAACGTACTTACAGCTTTCATAGTCTTATCTTCCTTTGTGCCTATTGTGCCTGTTCCTTGTTGTTTTGTTTGTCTGTCCTCGACCAAGGACCACAATGGAAACAAGTCTGTGACTTTATTGTGTTTTTATCCTTGATGAAGTTTGAGATGCATGTCTTCTGTTCCATGTATTCTTGGAACTATACTTGAATAAAATCAATCAATCAATCAATCACCACAGAGACCCCCACAGAGACCCCTATATATGCCCACCACAGACCCCTATACGTGCCCACCACAGAGACCCCTATATGTGACCACCACAGAGACCCCTATATGTGACCACCACAGAGACCCCCAGAGACCCCTATATGTGCCCACCACAGAGACCCCCAGAGACCCCTATATGTGCCCACCACAGAGACCCCTATATGTGACCACCACCGAGACCCCCAGAGACCCCTGTATGTGACCACCACCGAGACCCCTATATGTGCCCACCACAGAGACCCCTGTATGTGACCACCACAGAGACCCCCAGAGACCCCTATATGTGCCCACCACAGAGACCCCTATATGTGACCACCACAGAGACCCCTATATGTGCCCACCACAGAAACCCCTATATGTGACCACCACAGAGACCCCTATATGTGACCACCACAGAGACCCCTATATGTGACCACCACAGAGACCCCTATATGTGACCACCACAGAGACCCCTATATGTGACCACCACAGAGACCCCTATACATGCCCACCACAGAAACCCCTATATGTGACCACCACAGAGACCCCTATATGTGACCACCACAGAGACCCCTGTATGTGCCCACCACAGAGACCCCTATATGTGACCACCACAGAGACCCCTGTATGTGACCACCACAGAGACCCCTATATGTGACCACCACAGAGACCCCTGTATGTGCCCACCACCGAGATGTTGCCCAGGCCTCAGCTCCACACATCTGGGGCATTATGTTTCTAATTTGTCTTTTTCCGCAAAGAAAATAAAAACGGATGTTTTGTGCTGTTTGGACACAATATGGCTGCCGCAGAGAACCTGAGATGTGAGGACCACAGCCTTTCTTCTGTAATTATATTTTATATATATATGGATAATTATTTCTGGTTATGATCCAGTGAATCCAAATCCTAATAATATTTATTTACACAACTAACCAACCCGTGTAAGTGTGGATAAATCAGAAATTATTTTTAAAAATGTTCACTTGTTAATTAAGACCAGCTACCAGTTCAAATATGGCAGTATTCTTTGTGTTCATTCAAAAGGGTGTTCATTCAAAAGTGTTTCACTCAGACACAGATAAGTGCAAATATGCTTGAATGAGTCACACAAAAAAAATACATAATTTACAGCTTCATATTCTTCCTCTCATTGGTCAGTGGCACCGACAGAACATTTGATTGGCTACTGAAAAGAGGGGTGTGGAAAGCCTCACTGGCTCCTCCCCTACCTCCACCAGACACTTGATGATTCATCATATTGCTCTTATGAGGTCTTTTTCTCTCTAGCTCTGGCTGGCTCCGTTTTCTCCCAGAACATGACCCGACAGATTCTCAGGTGGGGACAGGTTTAGACTAGCAGCACACGGGGCTGAGGTTGTGAGAACCCCACAGAGCGGACCCCACAGAGTGGACCCCACAGAGCGGACCCCACAGAGCGGACCCCACAGAGCGAACCCCACAGTCTCGGACCCCACAGAGCGGACCCCACAGAGCGGACCCCACAGAGCGGACCCCACAGAGTGGACCCCACAGTCTCGGACCCCACAGAGTGGACCCCACAGTCTCGGACCCCACAGAGCGGACCCCACAGTCACAGACCCCACAGAGCGGACCCCACAGAGTGGACCCCACAGAGCGGACCCCACAGAGCGGACCCCACAGAGCGGACCCCACAGAGCGGACCCCACAGTCACAGACCTCACACACAGCTGTATAAAACAGCATCGCAGTGGTAGTAGCAGTAGAAGAAGTCCGCTCGGCTGGTTCAGGGAGAGGAGCCTGGGGCAGAACCAGACACCAGTATGGTGTCTGTAGTGGGTCAGTAGTGTGGTGTCTGTAGTGGGTCAGTAGTGTGGTGTCTGTAGTGGGTCTGTAGTGTGGTGTCTGTAGTGGGTCAGTAGTGTGGTGTCTGTATGTGGGTCAGTAGTGTGGTGTCTGTAGTGGGTCTGTAGTGTGGTGTCTGTAGTGGGTCTGAAGTGTGGTGTCTGTAGTGGGTCTGTAGTGTGGTGTCTGTAGTGGGTCAGTAGTGTGGTGTCTGTAGTGGGTCTGTAGTGTGTGTAGTGTCTGTGTGTCAGTGCGGTGCAGGGCTGGCAGGATGCTCTAGGTGGCGCTGGGAACTGGCTCAATATGGGGCGGGATCAGCAGGGTGGGTGGCTCAGGCGGAGTGGGGGCGTGGTCAGTATGGCTGGGGGCGGGGTCAGTGTTACTGTGGGTGGGGTCATGTTGGACGGAGGCAGGGTCTGGTTGGCTGGGGCCGGGGTCAGTGTTACTGTGGGTGGGGTCATGTGGACGGAGCAGGGTCTGGTTGGCTGGGGCCGGGGTCAGTGTTACTGTGGGTGGGGTCATGTTGGACGGAGGCAGGGTCTGGTTGGCTGGGGCCGGGGTCAGTGTTACTGTGGGTGGGGTCATGTTGGACGGAGGCAGGGCCTGGTTGGCTGGGGGCGGGGTCAGGCTGGATGGGGGCAGGGTCAGGCTGGATGGGGGCGGGCGGTCCTGCAGGTTTCTCTGGTTGAGGTCGGGCCTCCTGTCGGCTCTGTTCTCTACTCTCCTCCAACTCGCCCAGCCCCTCCATAACTCCACCCTCTCCCTCTCCCTCTTCAGCTCCCTGGGGGGGGGGGGAGGGAGGGAGAGGGAGAGAGGGAGGGAGGGAGGGAGGGAGAGAGAGAGAGGGAGGGGAGAGAGGGGAGGGAGAGGGAGGGTGGGAGGGAGAGAGGGAGAGAGGAGGAGAGGAGAGAGGGAGGGGGAGGGAGGAGAGGGCGAGATAGTCACACACATTCATACACAAGTGTCTCCCTAAGGCACACACCCAACAAAAAGAGAGCATTGCACTTACACACTCACACACATACATACATACACACATATACACACACACACACTCTCTCACAAACTGTGGGAAAAGTCTCACTTCTGCTTCTCCACCTTGTAAGAGGCAGTGAGGTCATCAAAGAGTTGGCTGTTCATCTCCATGAAAGTCTTGAGGACGTTATAGATGAGAGACACGATGGTCCTGAGAGAGACACACAGCCAAGAATGAAGCCCCAAACTAACTATGTTAGTGCTTTACGTGTGTTGTATGTGAGTTAGGTGTGTTGTATGTGGGGATGTTGTACGCGGTGATGTAGTATGTCATACTGGATGTAGGAATGTTGTATGTGAGTTATGTGTCAGTTGTGTGTGAGTTATGTGTGTTGTATATGAGTGATGTGTGTTGTATGTGAGTGATGAGTGTTGTGTGTGAGTGATGAGTGTTGTGTGTGAGTGATGAGTGTTGTGTGTGAGTGATGTGTGTCGTATGTGAGTTATGTGGGTTGTGTGCGAGTGATGTGTGTTGTGTGAGTGATGTGCATTGTGAGTTATGTGTGTTGTATGTGAGTGATATGTGTTGCATGTCAGTTTTGTGTTATGTGTGTTGTGTGTGAGTGATGTGCGTTGTGTGTGAATGATATGTGTTGTATATGAGTGATGTGTGTCGTATGTGTATTGTGTGTGAGTGATGTGTGTCGTATGTGAGTTATGTGTATTGTGTGTGAGTGATGTGTGTTGTGTGAGTGATGTGTGTTGTGAGTTATGTGTGTGAGTGACGTGAGATTTGTATTGTGTGTGAGTTATGTACGTTGTGTGTGAGTTGTGCATTGTAAGCGAGTTATGTTGTTGTATGTGAGTGATATGTGTTGCATGTCAGTTGTGTGTTACGTGTGTTGTGTTGTGAGTTGTGTGTTGTATGTGAGTGATGGTGTTGTGTGTGAGTTGTGTGTTGTGTGTTGTATGTGAGTTATGTGTGTTGTATGTGAGTGATATGTGTTGCATGTCAGTTGTGTGTTACGTGTGTTGTGTGTGAGTTGTGTGTTGTGTGTGAGTGATGTGTGTTGTGTGGGGAGTACTGACTGGTTCCAGTGCTCCTTGGAGACTCTGTAGAGCGTGCTGAAGACCAGAGGCAGGATGATCGGGCAGTTCTCCTCAATCAGGCTGAGGATGTACTCATTATTCCAGAAGTACAGAGCTCGCTCACAAACCTGGGGAGAGAACGGGCCTTTCAGGCCACAGCCACCGACACCGACACCAGAGGCCACGAGTAGAGAGGGGGGTTGTGGGTAGAGAGGGGGGTTGTGGGTAGAGAGGGGGGTTATGAGTAGAGGGGGGTTGTGGGTAGAGAGGGGGTTATGGTAGAGAGGGGGGTTATGGGTAGAGGGGGTTGTACCTGGAAGTGGGAGCTGGAGATGCAGCAGCGACCCGTCTGAAGAGCGGTTCCTGGACATGGAGAAACTGTGAGGGCTCGATCACGTCCTGATCTCCTCCATCTCGCCAGGAACATCACCTGCATGGAGACACACCTGCTCACAGCACGCCCAATGTCCCACACGCAGTACACGACCCAAAGAGTCCTGATAACCAGGGGCCTCGCCCAGCTCCCTCACTCTTTCTGGGTGCAGGTCTTGGGCCAGTACTTCAGCCTTCAGCAAGCCTCGGATAATCTGAGAGAGAGGAAGAGAGGGGAAACCATGACATCATCCACATTCTTCACCCCTGCACAGACCCGCCCTGCTGCTGGGAGATGCTGCAGGTAGATAATACCAGCTAAAGAGCCTCTGGAGGTGAGATCATTCACCCCGAGAATTACATTACATTACATTACTGGCATTTGGCAGACGCTCTTATCCAGAGCGACGTACAACAAAGTGCATACCCATAACCAGGGATAAGTTCGCTGAAAGACCCGAGAGGGAAGTACAATTTCAACTGCTACCTGTACAACAAAGATTTTTTTTTTTTTAAACAAAGAAACAAACAAACAGAGCAAAAGTGACCAAAGTTCACTATCCAAACACTGCTTACCTAGCTAACTAAAAATACAGATACACAAAGCAAGTCAGAGACAACAATTAAGGTTCACAGGGAGGTAGGGAGGGATGGGAGAGGTGCTGCTTGAAGAGGAGAGATTCTTCAGTTCTGACCTCAATGGGGAGTTCGTTCCACCACCGTGGAGCCAGAACAGACAGTAGTCGTGAGCGTGAGGTGGAGGTTTTTTGTAGGTAAGCTGGGGAAGACCCTTTAACTGCTTGGAAGGCTAGCACCAATGTTTTGAATTTGATGCGAGCCATGACAGGCAGCCAGTGGAGGGAAGTAAGCAGGGGGGTGACGTGTGAGTATTTGGGAAGGTTGAAGACCAGACGAGCTGCTGCATTCTGGATAAGTTGGAGGGGTCTGATGGCGGACGCTGGGAGGCCAGCCAAGAGGGAATTGCAGTAGTCCAGGCGGGATAGAACCATCGCTTGGACCAGGAGCTGGGTCGAATAGGGGGTGAGAAAGGGGCGGATTCTCCGTATGTTGTA